>NC_057810.1:276772488-276805286 GCF_018294505.1 Triticum aestivum
CGAGGCGCGGGCGCCGGGACGCGTGGCGGCGCCCGGTTGGACGAGGGCGGCGGCGGGCTGACGTGGCATCACAGGATTGGCCGGGACGACGTGGAGGCTGGCGGTGGACGTGTCCGGTGACCGGGTGGAGACATGTCTGGCGGTGCGGAGAGGAGCGGGGCTAGGGTTGGACTGCACGAAAAATCCGGGAGGGACACATATTTATAGGTAGAGGGAGCTAGGAGAGTCCAAATGGAGTGCGGTTTTCGGCCACGTGATCGTGATCGAACGACCGAGAGCATGGAGGGGAGTTTGCTGGGCCGAGATCATGTATCAAATGACCTCCAAATGGCACGAAACTTGACAGGCGGTCTACCGGTGCTATACCAAGGCCGCTTGGAAAACCAAGGGTCATTCCGAGAAAGTTTAACACCCGCTCACAATGAAAGACCAAAGGGGAACGCCGGATGACATAGGAGTGCCGGATTGCAAAACGGACAATGGGGAAAATGCTCGGATGCATGAGACGAACACGTATGCGAATGCAATGCACATGATGACATGATAAAATGCAACACGCAAGCAAATGACATGGCAACTACGGCGAATAACTGGCAGACACCTGGCGCATCGGATCCGGGGCATTACAGATACAAGCTCACATGCCCCGAGCAATATGACCGTCTTATCTCAGCCGAGCTCCCAAACAAGAAGAAGTACCCAGAATTGTACAAGATGGTCGTGAAGCATATGATGCATGGACCTTGTGGTGCTTTGAATCGTGACTGTCCATGCACAAAAGGCCGTCCTGCTTGCAAGAATCACTATCCTCGACCTTTCAATACGGCTACGTTGCAGGGCAAAGATTCCTACCCGTTATACAGACGACGTGATGATGGTTCTAAAGCAATGGTCCGAAAGGAATGGCTGGATAATAGGTGGGTCGTCCCATACAACCCGCACCTCCTATGTTACTTCAATTGTCACATCAATGTTGAGGCATGTGGAAGCATAAAGGCTGTTAAATACCTGTTCAAGTACATATACAAGGGTCATGATCGAGCATCTATTTCTCCGAGTGAGTCTGACAAGGCTAACAAAAATGGAGGTATAGATGAGATCAAACAGTGTAGGGACGCTAGGTGGGTGACTCCTCCGGAAGCATTATGGAGGATATATGGCTTTGAATTGAGCAAGAACTCACCACCTGTGATGCAGTTGCAACTCCATCTGCCCAACATGCACATGGTGTCATTCAAAAAGGGCCAAGATATCGAACGAGTGGTTAACCAGGAAGGTGCTGAGAAGTCAATGCTTACAGAGTACTTTGAGGCAAATAGGTTACATGAGGAGGCTCGGTCTATCTTTTATAGGGACTTCCCTGAGTGGTATACCTGGTAGAAAAGTAAGAAAAATAAATACTGGAGAAGAAGGGAACGAGATACAGGTGGACAAGTTGGAAGAATTGTGGCAGCTCATCCCGCGGAGGGTGAACGCTATTACCTACGGGTCCTCTTAAACCATGTCACTGGCGCCACATCCTATGAGGACCTAAGGACAGTTAATGGTGAGATCCTACCAACATTTCGTGAAGCTGCAGAGAGAAGGGGATTGATCGAAGGAGACAACACACTTGATGAGTCCCTTACTGAATCTACGTTATACGAGATGGCATCATCTCTACAAAGGCTCTTTGCAACAATATTGGTATTCTGTGAGCCAAGTAATGTGCGTGGACTCTGGGAGAAGCACCTGGAGGCAATGTCAGAAGACTATCACCGCAACAATCCATCCAAAGTTGCGGTTGAGCAAATGGTTCTGATAGATATCAGGAATATGCTACAATCAATGGGAAAGGACATAGAGTCATTCCCTCTTCCCGGTATCAATGAAGAATATGACACTGCTTCCGGCATGCCAAGGGAGATCTTCGAGGAATCCACCATTGAGCTATATGTTGAGGACACAAATCTATCAGACTCACTTAATTCGGATCATAGGAAAGCCTACGATGAAATTATGTATGTTGTTGACAGTGATGAGGGTGGCGTATTCTTTGTGGATGGGCCAGGAGGAACCGGGAAGACTTATCTATATAGGGCACTTCTTGCAAAAGTCCGTGGACAGAAAAAGATTGCAGTAGCAATAGCTACGTCCGGCGTTGCAGCTACCATAATGTCCGGAGGGAGAACAGCTCATTCACAGTTCAAGATACCGCTAAGCATTGACGATGGTGGGTTTTGTAGCTTCACTAAACAGAATGGAACTGCCAAGCTCTTACAGTCAGCTTCCCTCATTATATGGGATGAGGCTTCGATGACAAAGAGGCAGGCAGTGGAGGCGCTAGACAATAGTATGCGCGATATAATGAGCCGACCAGACCGACCATTCGGTGGAAAGACAGTTGTATTCGGTGGAGATTTCAGGAAAGTCCTCCCTGTTGTCCGTAAGGGGTCAAGGGCTCAGGTAATTGATTCTTCACTGCATAGGTCTTACCTTTGGGATTGCATGCGCCACCTAAAGTTGGTACGCAATATGAGGGCACATAGTGACCCGTGGTTTGCTGAATACTTGTTGCGCATTGGTGATGGCAAGGAGGAGACCAATAATGATGGTTGTGTCCGCCTTCCGGACGAGATATGTGTGCCCTGTA
The DNA here is from genome assembly GCF_018294505.1 of Triticum aestivum. Classification (NCBI taxonomy): domain Eukaryota; kingdom Viridiplantae; phylum Streptophyta; class Magnoliopsida; order Poales; family Poaceae; genus Triticum; species Triticum aestivum. Next base: position 276,775,121 of record NC_057810.1, read on the forward strand.
CTGGGAAGGGCACTGATCTTGATACATTGATAGATAATGTTTTTCCCGATCTCAGTGCTAATATGTCTGATCCAAACTACATCACCTCCAGAGCAATCTTATCGACGCGAAATGATTGTGTGGATAGGATAAATACAAAGATGATCAACCGATTCCACGGAGATGAGATGGTGTATCATAGCTTTGATTCGGCAGTCGATGACCTTCATAACTATTATCCATCTGAGTTCCTTAACACTTTGACCCCTAATGGGTTGCCTCCACATGTGTTGAAGCTCAAGATAAACTACCCTATTATATTGCTCAGAAATATTGACCCCGCGAATGGACTTTGCAATGGCATGAGGCTGGTGGTTCGAGGATTCCAGAGGAATGTCATCGATGCAGAAATTGTGCTAGGGCAACATGCTGGAAAGAGGATCTTCTTGCCAAGGATCCCCCTTTGTCCCAGTGATGACGAGATGTTCCCTTTCCAGTTCAAGAGGAAGCAGTTTCCTATTAGGCTCAGCTTTGCCATGACGGTCAACAAGGCACAAGGGTAGACTATCCCGAACGCGGGTATATACTTGCCCGAGCCAGTGTTCTCTCATGGGCAGTTGTATGTCGTGCTATCTAGATCCACTGCTAGAAAGAACATCAAGATCCTTACCGCCCCGGCTACAGACAATGAGAAAAATGTCTCAGACGATAGTAGAAGGAATAGCTCAAATTATAGCAAAAACAAGAGCTCCAACAATAAGAAAAAGATCTCAGACGATAACAGCAGGAATAGCTCAAATTACCGCAAGAACAAGAGCTCCAACTGTCATGTTGGTAATTACACGAGGAACATCGTCTATAGGGAGGTACTTACATCATAGGTGAGACATCTGTCACTTATACTTTCTGTAATTATGTGTACATATATTTTTGAATTAAACTAGATATTTCCAAATTTTTAATTATGAGAGGTTTATTTTGTGGAGGTCACCTCCGTCATGGGGAGTCATTCATGTTTAACACAAAGCTTGGTATTGTGTGTTACTGAGAGAAACTGAACCAACTGTGATTTCAAATAATTGTGCAATAATTGGTCATAGAAACTGCTTAACTTGATTGTCATACGATAAGACGTTTGCTAAGTGAAGTTTGTGCTTCAATCACTGGGTTGTCGACAAAATTAAGATATAAGATAATTATTCACTGTTTGCTCATGACATTGCTTAACATAATAATTATGTAACATGAACATTGTATTTGAATCATCTATCGCCCATAGCAACGCACGGGCATTTAACTAGTTTCATGATAAATGTTTATTATTCATGCTAGAATTGTATTAACCGGAAACATAATACATGTGTGAATACATAGACAAACATAGTGCCACTAGTATGCCTCTACTTGACTAGCTCGTTGATCAAAGATGGTTGTGTTTCCTAGCCATAGACATGAGTTGTCATTTGATTAATGAGACCACATCATTAGGAGAATGATGTGATTGACTTGACCCATTCCGTTAGCTTAGCACTTGATCATTTAGTATGTTGCTATTGCTTTCTTCATGACTTGTACATGTTCCTATGACTATGAGATTATGCAACTCCCGTTTATCGGAGGAACAATTTGTGTGCTACCAAACGTCACAACGTAACTGGGTGATTATAAAGAAGCTCTACAGGTGTCTCCGAAGGTACATGTTGAGTTTGGCGTATTTTGAGATTAGGATTTGTCACTCCGATTGTCGGAGAGGTATCTCTGGGCCCTCTCGGTAATGCACATCACTATAAGCCTTGCAAGCAATGTGACTAATGAGTTAGTTGCGGGATGATGCATTACATAACGAGTAAAGAGACTTGCCGGTAACGAGATTGAACTAGATATTGAGATACCGACGATCGAATCTCGGGCAAATAACATACCGATGACAAAGGGAACAACGTATGTTGTTATGCGGTTTGACCGATAAAGATCTTCATAGAATATGTGGGAGCCAATATGAGCATCCAGGTTCCGCTATTGGTTATTGACCGGAGACACGTCTCAGTCATGTCTACATAGTTCTCGAACCCGTAGGGTCCGCACGCTTAAAGTTCGATGACGGTTATATTATGAGTTTATGTGTTTTGATGTACCGAAGGAGTTCGGAGTCCCGGATGAGATTGGGGACATGACAAGGAGTCTCGAAATGGTCGAGACGTAAAGATCGATATATTGAACGACTATATTCGGGACATCAGAAGGGTTCCGAGTGATTCGGGTATTTTTCGGAGTACCGGAGAGTTACGGGAATTCATATTGGGCCTTAATGGGCCATACGGGAAAGGAGATAAAGGCCTCAAAAGGTGGTCGCACCCCTCCCCATAGTCTGGTCCAAATTGTACTAGGGAGGGGGGCGCCCCCTTCCTTCCTTCTCCTTTTCCCTTCCCTTTTTCCTATTCCATGTGGGAGGAGGAATCCTACTAGGACTAGGGAGTCCTAGTAGGACTCCACACTTCTGGCACGCCCTAGGGGCTGGCCGGCCTCCCCTCCTCCATCCTTTATATACGGGGGCAGGGGGCACCTCTAGACACAACAACAGATCATTGATCTCTTAGTCGTGTGCGGTGCCTCCCTCCACCATAGTCCTCCTCGATAATATTGTAGCGGTGCTTAGACGAAGCCCTGCGTCGGTAGAACATCATCATCGTCACCACGCCGTCGTACTGACAGAACTCTCTCTCGACACTCAGCTGGATCAGAGTTCAAGGGACGTCATCGAGCTGAACGTGTGCTGAAGTCGGAGGTGACGTGCGTTCGGTACTTGATCGGTCGGATCGTGAAGACGTACGACTACATCAACCGCGTTGTGCTAAACGCTTCCGCTTTCGGTCTACGAGGGTACGTGGACACACTCTCCCCTCTCGTTGCTATGCATCACCATGATCTTGCGTGTGCGTAGGAATTTTTTTGAAATTACTACGTTCCCCAACAAAAACCTCTCGGGAGCCCGTTTCGGCACCCTGCCGGAGGGGGAGCCCATCACCGGTGGTCATCTTCATCATCCCGGCGCTCTCCATGACGAGGAGGGAGTAGTTCACCCTCGGGGCTGAGGGTATGTACCAGTAGCTATGTGTTTGATCTCTCTCTCTCTCTCTCTCTCGTGTTCTCTCTATGGCACGATCTTGTTGTATCGCGAGCTTTGCTATTATAGTTGGATCTTATGATGTTTCTCCCCCTTTACTTTCTTGTGATGAATTGAGTTTTCCTCTTGAAGTTATCTTATCGGATTGAGTCTTTAAGGAGTTGAGAACACTTGATGTATGTCTTGTCGTGCTTATCTGTGGTGACAATGGGATATCACGTGATCCACTTGATGTATGTTTTGGTGATCAACTTGTTGGTTCCGCCCATGAACCTATGCATAGGGGTTGGCACACGTTTTCGTCTTGACTCTCCGGTAGAAACTTTGGGGCACTCTTTGAAGTACTTTGTGTTGGTTGAATAGATGAATCTGAGACTGTGTGATGCATATCGTATAATCATGCCCATGGATACTTGAGGTGACAATGGAGTATCTAGGTGACATTAGGGTTTTGGTTGATTTGTGTCTTAATGTGTTATTCTAGTATGAACTCTATGATAGATTGAACGGAAAGAATAGCTTCATGTTATTTTACTACGGATTCTTGAATAGATAGAACGGAAAGAATAACTTTGAGGTGGTTTCGTATCCTACCATAATCTCTTCGTTTGTTCTCCGCTATTAGTGGCTTTGGAGTGACTCTTTGTTGCATGTTGAGGGATAGTTATATGATCCAATTATGTTATTATTGTTGAGAGAACTTGCACTAGTGAAAGTATGAACCCTATTCCTTGTTTCCTAGCATTGCAATATCGTTTACGCTCACTTTTATCATTAGTTACCTTGCTGTTTTTATATTTTCAGATTCCAAAAACCTTTATCTACCATCCATATTGCACTTGTATCACCATCTCTTCGCCGAACTAGTGCACCTATACAATTTACCATTGTATTGTGTGTGTTGGGGACACAAGAGACTCTTTGTTATTTGGTTGCAGGGTTGTTTGAGAGAGACCATCTTCATCCTACGCCTCACACGGATTGATAAACCTTAGGTCATCCACTTGAGGGAAATTTGCTACTGCCCTACAAACCTGTGCACTTGCAGGCCCAACAACGTCTACAAGAAGAAGGTTGTGTAGTAGACATCATGCCTCTACTGGATCAAGAGTTCGAGGGACGCCATCGAGCTGAACTTGTGCAGAACTCGGAGGTGCCGTACGTTCGGTACTTGATCGGTTAATCTGAGAAGACGTTCAACTACATCAACCGCGTTAAGTAAACGCTCCCGCTTTCAGTCTATGAGGGTATGTGGACACACTCTCCCTCTCGTTGATATGCATCTCCTAGATAGATCTTGCATGAGCGTAGGAAAATTTCTGAAATTGCATGCTATGTTTTCCAACACAACAAGCACCCATCGATGTTGGAACCGACTCCAAATTTTGCTACGACCGATGAGTTTTTTGCTACCACCATGTTGTTCTTCATCGTACTTGAGAAATTGGCGGGTCTGTTTTGCTGCAATCTTCATCAATTTTTGCTACAATCGGCGAGTTATTTTGCTACCACCATCTTTTCCTTCATCGTTCGTGAGAACTGAGAAATTGGCGAGGTCCTTTTTGCTCCAATCATCATCAATTTTGCTACGAGCGGCGAGTTCTTTTGCTACCACCATTTTTTCTTCATTGTTTGTGAGAAATTGACGAGGTCTTTTTGCTGCGATTGTCATCAATTTCTGCTATGACAGACGCGATTTTTCTGCTACCACCATTTTTTTCTTCTTCCTTAGTGAGAAATTGGGGGGAAACTGCAACTGTCCATGGGACGAGGGCTTCGATGTCGCCGGCGAGGATGTGAGCAGAGACTAGCTGAGCAGGCCTGGCGGGATGCTGCGACGCCTGGGGCGGACGGGGGAGGTACGCTGCGCGTTGTTGTGATTTTTGGGCACAGAAGAAAGAAACAACTGCGGAGTCGAGAGGTAGGGGACGATGAGGGGATCAGATCCAACGACTTGACGGGAAGGGATCGGACGCGCAGGGTGTGACCGGCCCAAATTTGGGCCGACGCGCCGGCGCCTAGCGTTGCCCTTTAAAAATCGTTCATAACATTCAAAAATTGTTCATAGAAATAAATAAATGTTCATCAAATTGGAAATTTGTTCATCTTTTTTTCAAAATAGTTCATCAAATTCAAAATTTGTTAATTGATTTCTTAAATGTTCATTGAATTTAAAATTTGTTCAGCCAATTTTCAGAAAACAATGTTCTTGAATGCAATTTTTATTCATCAAGTTAAAAAATGTTCATAGAATTGAATTACTGGACATTTGTTTTACAAACATTTTTTGAATTCACAAACATTGTTTCAATACGCGAACATTTTTTTCAAAATCATGAAAATATATATTAAAACAACGAACATGTTATGATTTCTGTAACATTTTCCCAAATTTTATTTTGAACCTTTTTGATATTGAGAATTGTTTTAAAGAAGAAAAACAGAAAAAGAAAAAAAAAGAAAAATACGGAGTGAAAAAACTGGGGCGCCCAACCCCCCTTATGGACCGGCCCATGAGGGGAACGCGGGAAATAGGAGCTCCCGGCCGGCACGGCCCGGTGCCGTGCCAGGCAGGTTTAGCCCAGGACCGAGCCGTGCTGGCCTAGGTCTGGTCTCCTCTTATATGTCCGTCACCCTATAGCCGCCGATGGAGCAGAAGAAGAAACCCTAATCCCAAAATCAAATCCCGTCCCCTCTCGATCTATGGTTCGTCCCCTCTTCGCCCGGCGGCGGCCGCCGCCGGAGCACGCGGCATATATCCTAACTGGGTCCTCCTCGACACCGTAGTGCGCGGGGCAAACTACGACTGGGAGAAAATGTCAATCGCTGAGTGTTCTTCTTCCTTGGCTACCACAGCCAGAACATTCGTGGATGTCAGAAGTGAGGCGGAGTCGAAGGAAGAAGTGGTGGTGGAGGTGGAGGTTTCCTTCTTATTCGCCAGCCCACCGGATGTATCTGGCTTCGTTGTCCATGTTGGGGATTACGGGTTGTCGTATGGTGCCTCCGTCGTTAGCACCGATGGCAACGCTGTTCTGCTAGCCATTACCATGGCAATGTTCAACTTGCAGCGCTATCTCGTCTACAGGGTTGACCAAGGGAATCCGTCACTTGAGGTGCTTCCAGACCGACCTATGCTGAAATTCCATCCAACCAAAGTGGTTGGCATCCTCAGCCATGGCAAGGGATACATTGTGGCTGCCTTGACGCGCAAGCTCAAAATTGACTATCTTGCTTATGAGCTCTTTCTCTACACATCCCAGACCAAGGCATGGAGCAGCAAGGTGATACCACTGGAGTGTACTAGGGACGCTGACCTGATTCACGTCCTGATACCACCAAGGTAATCACAGTTGGAGTGGATTCATTGGGGTGGGTTGACCTTTGGCGTGGTATACTTTTCTGCAATGTGCTTGATGAGAATCCAGTGGTCCGCTTCTTGAGCTTTCCTTGCCCCATGCCGTCTAATGCATGTAACTTGGGAACATCATGTCCTAGGCCGTTTAGGGATGTGATCTGCATTGGCAACACACTGAAGTTTGTTGAGGTGGAGTATAACCAAGGTGAAGATGATACTGACTATGGTTCGAATACTGACCATGGTTGGAAGGCGACAACTCAGAAGAGGAATCTCGGGTCAGAGTGGACTGAATGCTTTAGTGTACATACTAGTGACATCCTTTTAACCGATGAAAGTTGGGATTTGTTGTCACACAGGCTGCGGGATGATGATGCACGCCAACTTTCCTTGAGTAAGTTGGGAGTGTTTAGCTCCTACCCTTGGCATAGATGATGACTATCTTTACATGATGACCCGGCCACTTGGAAGCAATGAGAAGCCATTGGGTCTGTTTGCTTCTCTTGACATTAAAAATAAGGACATGAGGCTTGTGTCTTTTTCTACGGAAAGGATGTCATATATTGATCCCAACTACCGGCCATGTACTGTTTCACGTTACTTCAACAACACCTCTGGTAATTATGTTTTGTTTTTTATCACCTTTTTGCGGTGACACATTTCTTTAGTTTAATTCGTTTCTCCATATCCAAAAAGTTGCAGGGAAGCCTCTCAAAAGTAAGAACAAGAAAGCTGCACCGAGGTTTATTATTGGTGAAAATCTGAGGTAATTCCATATGGCTAGGTTGGAGAGCAGCTTAGTGGAATAAATTTATTTCAGTTAGCAATATCATCTCACAGATCTGAACAGTCAATTGTTCTGTTTGTTCTGTTTATACTGCAGGTGGATTGGTTCGGTTAAATTAGCAGTGCTCCGCAACATCCTTGTTGCCATTCAAAGGCTCACGTCGTTAGGTATTTGCTAAGCCTACTTTTGGAGATACTATTATATCACAGCTTTGATTTTTTACTACACTTATTTTTTCAGTTTCATAATCGCTATGTTCTTGTGTAGTCTGACATACCGCTATCAGAATTATGTTCTTGAGTAGAAATGTCAGTATATATTACCTGAGTTCACATGTTTATTGCCATTTATTGCAGATGCAATACTGATGAAACCAGAAAGGCCGGATGAAACACAGCTAGATCAAACACGGCTAAGGAATTGCTCTGCCTCTGTTGAAATGCTTGGCCAGGTTTGTGCAAATTTCCACATTATAGTTAATACAAAATTACAAGTCCCGTCCCTGAATCTTAAAGTTTTGTCCAATGTAGATGGCCCATGGTATTAGTTCGTACACTGATCATTTACCTGCAACCAGCATCCAATACCATGTTGACGCACTTAAAGAGTACGTATTTGGCATACAGTTACCTTTTCTTAATAAGTCTCTGAAGTAAAAGCTTACAATTTCTGAATGCCAATATTATGTTTCTAGAGGGTTTTCTATTTTGGGTGGTAAGACTTTCCCATTTATGGACAATGACGAGTATGCAAGTTTTGTCGATATCACACACTTCAAAATATTGGATGTCGTAAAAGTGGCGCGCAGGTACATGCATGTATTATAAAAAGAAAGAATACTTGTTACCATATTGATGTTTCCTCTACTGTCTAAAAAGTTCTGTTTTTTTCAGCAGTCTTGTAAAAGAATTGCTGCCTAAAAGACTGGACGATCCACATTATTCGCTCCGATCTGTGGAACGGACTCTTATGTATGGAGAGCTGCCACTGACACCGTATCTGAGGCGTCTTGACCTGTCAGAAGGATGTGCTTAGGCGCATCGCCCTGTCAGATGGGTGGTTGTAACAGCAATGCAGTATGGAAGAGTGACGCTGCTCTGCAATTTCTAATCCGTGAACCATGTAAGCAGGTTATATGGTGGACGATAACCAATGAAATCTGGGTTATTGTTTGTTTTAACTAGCAGCTGAGTTGTCATGTTCACACCAAAGTTTGAAGCTATAGTAGTTGGGCTGTGCGCTTCGTTTTCAAGGTGCCAAATTGTGGAGCGTCCAATCCAATGAAAAGCTCATATTGAACTTGTATTGTGCGAAACGGTAGGATAAGATATCCTGAGCGTTGACAGTGTTGTTCATGTTAATGCAAATGTTCCGCTTCCTTTGCTGGCTGTTGTTCGATTCCGGTTCCTTGGTTGTGCGTTGTATTGCCTTTGTAAAGAAATACAAGAGCATTTACCTTCTTACGAAGGGAGTAAAGCATACCTGTTTCCGGTCTCTCCCCATTTGCCCGCTGCTACCCCCAACCCCCTCTGAGCAATAGATGATGTAAAATAGTGATTGGAGTAAAATTTACATCATCAGAAAGTGTTTTTTTACATCATCACAAAAATGTCCAACTCCAAAAATTGTTTTTTTACATCATCACAAAAGTGTCAACTCCAAAAATAGTAGCATTGGATGGACTCAATCGCTGCGACGCTGGTCAAGGCAGCGTGAGTAGTCTTTCCCTTAGATATATATATATATAAAATCTGGAACACTTTTGTAAGAATAATTACTGTTTTATGAAATTAGTGCATTTCTTGGAAGAAGAACATTTTTTAAGAGCTTTCTTTGAAAAGTTTTTTTTTATTTTTTTGTTGTACATTTCTAAATGGAATTTTTTAGTAATTCTTTTTTGCAATTTATAACCTTTTTAAAAAGTGCGGACATATTTTTTGAAACCAACAAAATGTGAACACATGTAAAACTCTGACATTTTAAAAAAATATTTTTACGGTGTTGATTTTTTATAGATGGTTAGTTTTTTTAGGGGTTACAGATGATTAGTTGTTTTGTTGTTAAGAGTTTATTTATTTTTTAATTATTTGGGCTTGGCCCAAACAAATAACTTGACCTAGACAGAAGGGACACAAACTCATCTTCCTTATCATACTTCTCAAAAGAAAATCTTCCCGCCCCTCAAAAAATTCGTCCTTATCGTTCCCCATTCTCAAGTCCGTTCTTGATGTGCTTTGCGAACCGCCTCCTGCGTCGCGTCTCTTCCTTATTCACGGAGGATATGGGCGGGAAGAATAGCGCTTCCGTCGGCCGTACCGGCGAGTCCTTCGCCCCCACCGTTGTATCAATGGACCTTGCGCGGCTCCCTGTTCCTTCTTGTTCCCTCCCGCCCACCATGGCGCCGGGCCCGGGGGGTATCATGCGAGTAGCAGCCGTTTCCGCCGCGTTGTTCCTGTCCACCACGACCCTACAAGCTGCAATGGGAATAGATTCACCTGTAATGGGTGATTATTTGAGAGATAGTTAATTCCAAACGGAGGGAGTATATTCATTCTAAATAAGAAGTCTAGAAAATACCTAACCTAAGTATAGTCATATGAATGATTTCAAATCCATTTCAGCGTCAGGAGAACAGAGGTCGATCAATTTTTTATTCATTTACACAACATGTTTGAATCGGAATTTCAGTTTCACTATTTATTGTACATCCAGAAAGTAAATTCAAAGATTCACCGAACTATAGAGCAATAAATGAACAATCATTCAGGATAATGAAGATCATCATCCTTTCCTCACATGGGACAATGCTCTAATAATGAGGATCATCACACTTTTATTTACTTACACTCAAGAATTACAACTCAATACTTAGAACAAAATATGACTCTATGTGGATGCCTCCGGCGATGTACCGGGATATGCAATGAATCAAGAGTGACATATATGAAAGAATTATGAATGGTGGCTTTGTCACAAATACGATGTCAACTACATGATCATGCAAAGCAATATGACAATGATGGAGTGTGTCATAGTAAACGGAACGGTGGAAAGTTGCATGGCAATATATCTCGGAATGGCTATGAAAATGCCATAATAGGTAGGTATGGTGGCTGTTTTGAGGAAGGTATATGGTGGGTGTATGATACCGGCGAAAGTTGCGCGGCACAAGAGAGGCTAGCAATGGTGGAAGGGTGAGAGTGCGTATAATCCATGGACTCAACATTAGTCATGAAGAACTCACATACCTATTGCAAAAATCTACAAGTTATCAAAACAAATTACTACAAGCATGCTCCTAGGGGAAGGGTTGGTAGGAGTTAACCATCACGCGATCCCGACCTCCACACATAAGGAAGACAATCAATAAATAAATCATGCTCCAATTTCATCACATAACGGTTCACCATACGTGCATGCTACGGGAATCACAAACTTTTAACACAAGTATTCCTCAAATTCACAACTACTCAACAAGCATGACCCTAATATTAGCATCCTCATATCTCAAGACAATCATCAAGTATCAAACTTCTCATAGTATTCAATGCACTTTATATGATAGTTTTTATTATACCTATCATGGATGCTCATCATTTTAGGACTAAAATTTTAACCAAAGCAAATTACCATGTTGTTCTAAAAGACTATCAAAATAATATAAGTGAAGCATGAGAGATCAATAATTTCTATAAAATAAAACTACCGCCGTGCTCTAAAAAGCTATAAGTGAAGCAGTAGAGCAAAATTGTCTAGCTCAAAAGATATAAGTGAAGCACATAGAGTATTCTAATAAATTCCGGTTCATGTGTGTCTCTCCCAAAAGGTGTGTACAGCAAGGATGATTGTGCTAAACTAAAAAGCAAAGAATCAAATCATACAAGACGCTCCAAGCAAAACACATATCATGTGGTGAATAAAAATATAGCATCAAGTAAAGTTACCGATGGACGAAGACGAAAGAGGGGATGCCTTCCGGGGCATCCCCAAGCTATGGCTTTTGTTTGTCCTTGAATTTTACCTTGGGGTTCCTTGGGAATCCCCAAGATTAGGCTCTTGCCACTCCTTATTCCATAATCCATCAAATCTTTACCCAAAAACTTGAAAACTTCACAACACAAAACTCAACAGAAAATCTCATGAGCTCCGTTAGCGAGATTAAACAAACCACCACTTTAAGGTACTATAATGAACTCATTCTTTATTTATATTGGTTTTAAACCTACTGTATTCCAACTTCTCTATGGTTCATACCCCCCGATACTAGCCATAGATTCATCAAAATAAGCAAACAACACACGAAAAATAGAATCTATCAAAAACAGCACAGTCTGTAGTAATCTGTAACTTTCGAATACTTCTGTAACTCTAAAAATTCTGAAATAAATTGGTGGACGTGAGGAATTTGTCTATTAATCATCTTCAAAAAGAATCAACCTAAAATCACTCTCCAGTAAAAAATGGCAGCTAATCTCGTGAGCGCTAAAGTTTCTGTTTTTTTATAGCAAGATCATAAAGACTTCACCCAAGTCTTCCCAAAGGTTCTACTTGGCACAAACACTAACTAAAACATAAAACCACATCTAACCAGAGGCTAGATGAATTATTTAATACTAAACAGGAGCAAAAAGTAAAGAACAAAAACAAAATTGGGTTGCCTCCCAACAAGCGCTATCGTTGAACGCCCCTAGCTAGGCATAAAAGCGAGAATAGATCTAAGTATTGCCATCTTTGGTATTCAATTCATAGGTGGATCTCATAATAGATTCATAAGGTAATTTGATTTTCTTCCTAGGAAAGTGTTCCATGCCTTTCCTTAATGGAAATTGGAATATAATATTTCCTTCTTTCATATCAATAATTGCACCAATCGTTTTAAGGAAAGATCTACCGAGAATAATAGGACATGAAAGATTGCAATCTATATCAAGAACAATAAAATCTACAGGCACACAATTCCTATTTGCAACAATAAAAACATCATTAATCCTTTCCATAGGTTTCTTAATGGTGGAATCCGCAAGGTGCAAGTTTAAAGAGCAATCATCAAATTCACGGAAACCTAACACATCATACAAAGTTTTTGGAATCGTGGAAACACTAGCACCCAAATCACACAAACCATAGCATTCATGATCTTTAATTTTAACTTTAATAGTAGGTTCCCACTCATCATAAAGTTTTCTAGGGATAGAAACTTCTAATTCAAGTTTTTCTTTATAAGATTGCATTAGAGTATCAACGATATGTTTATTAAAAGCTTTATTTTGACTATAAGCATGAGGAAAATTTAACACGGATTGCAACAAGGAAATATAATCTATTAAAGAACAATTATCATAATTAAATTCCTTGAAATCCAAAATAGTGGGTTCATTGCTATGTAAAGTTTTGACCTCTTCAATCCCACTTTTACCAATTTTTGCATCAAGATCTAAAAACTCCGAATCATTGGGACGCCTTTTAACTAAAGTTGACTCATCTCCAGTCCCATCATTATCAAGATTCATATTTCAAAACAAAGATTTAATAGGGGACACATCAATCACTTTTAGATCTTCATCCCTATTATCATGAAAACTAGAAGAACACGCTTTTACAAAGCAATCTTTCTTAGCACGCATCCTAGCAGTTCTTTCCTTGCACTCATCAATGGAAATTCTCATAGATTTGAGAGACTCATTGATATCATGCTTAGGTGGAATAGATCTAAGTTTCAAAGAATCAACACCAAGAGAAATTTTATCCACGTTCCTAGCCAACTCATCAATCTTAAGCAATTTTTCTTCAAGCAAAGCATTTAAATTCTTTGGAGAAATCATAAATTCCTTAACACTAATCTCAAAATCAGAGGACATCTTATTAAAATTTCCATAAGAGTTGTTGTAGGAATTACCATAATTATTAGAGGAATTGCTAGGAAACGGCCTAGGATTAAAGTTTTCTCTATATGCGTTGTTACCAAAATTATTCCTACCAACAAAATTCACATGCATAGATTCATTATTATTCTCAATCAAAGTAGACAAAGGCATATCATTAGGATCCATAGGAGCACTCTTATTAGCAAACAATTTCATAAGTTCATCCATCTTTCCGCTCAAAACATTAATCTCTTCTATCGCATGAACCTTTTTACTAGTCGATCTTTCGATGTGCCATTGAGAATAATTAACCATAATATTATCTAGGATTTTAGTAGCTTATCCTAAAGTGGTTTCCATAAAAGTGTCGTGGCCGAATCTAAAATATTTCTAGAAGCAAAATTAAATCCGGCATAAAAAATTTGTATGATCATCCATAAATTTAATCCATGTGTAGGGTAATTGTGAATCATTAATTTCATCCTATCCCAAGATTGTGGAACATGCTCATGATAAAGTTGCTTAAAATTTATAATATTGTTTATAAGAGAGATGATCTTAGCGAGAGGAAAATACTTAGAGATAAAAGCATCTTTGCACTTATTCCATGAATCAATACTATTTTTAGGCAAAGACAAAAACCAAGTTTTAGCATGATCTCTAAGCAAAAACGGAAATAGCTTCAATTTAGCAATATCATTATCCACGTATTTCTTCTTTTGCATATCACACAAATCAACAAAGTTGTTTAGATGAGTAGCGGCATCTTCACTAGGAAGGCCAGAGAATTGATCTTTCATGACAAGATTCAACAAAGCAGCATTAATTTCACAAAATTCAGCATCGGTAAGAGGAGTAATCGGAGTGCTAAGGAAATCATTGTTGTTGGTATTGGAAAAATCACACAATTTAGTATTATCTTGACCCATCATGACAAACAATCTAACACACAAGCACACAAGAGGCAAGTGAAAAAAGAGGCGAACGGGAAAGAGAGGGCGAATAAAACGGCAAGGGTGAAGTGGGGGAGAGGAAAACGAGAGGCAAATGGCAAATAATGTAATGCGAGGGATAAGAGTTTGTGATGGGTACTTGGTATGTCTTGACTTGTGCGTAGACTCCCCGGCAACGGCACCAGAAATCCTTCTTGCTACCTCTTGAGCATGCGTTCGTTTTCCCTTGAAGAGGAAAGGGTGATGCAGCAAAGTAGCGTAAGTATTTCCCTCAGTTTTTGAGAACCAAGGTATCAATCTAGTAGGAGGCTCCAGTAGGAGGCTCCTCAAAAGTCCCACGCACCTACGCAAACAAATAAGAACCTTGCAACCAACATGATATAAGGGGTTGTCAATCCCTTCACGGCCACTTGCAAAAGTGAGATCTGATAGAGATAATAAGATCAATATTTTTGGTATTTTTATGATATAGATTGGAAAGTAAAGATTGCAAAATAAAATAGATCAGAAACTTATATCATGGAAAATAGACCTGGGGGCCATAGGTTTCACTTGTGGCTTCTCTCAAGATAGCATAAGTATTAGGGTGGGTGAACGAATTACTGTCGAGCAATTGATATAAAAGTGCATAGTTATGAGAATATCTAGGAATGATCATGTATATAGGCATCACGTCCACGACAACTAGATCAAAATGATTCTGCATCTACTATTATTACTCCACACATCGACCGCTATCCAGCATGCATCTAGAGTATTAGGTTCATAAGAACAGAGTAACGCATTAGGCAAGATGACATGATGTAGAGGGATAAACTCAAGCAATATGATATAAACCCCATCTTTTTATCCTCGATGGCAACAATACAATACGTGCCTTGCTGCCCCTGCTGTCACTGGGAAAGGACACCGCAAGCTTGAACCAAAGCTAAGCACTTCTCCCATTGCAAGAAAGATCAATCAAGTAGGCCAAACCAAACTGATAATTCAAAAATATTTGCAAAGATAACAAATCATACATAAAAGAATTCAGAGGAGATTCAAATATTGTTCATAGATAATCTTAATCATAAACCCACAATTCATCGGATCTTGACAAACACAACACAAAAAGTATTAAATCGAATAGATCTCCAAGAAGATCAAGGAGAACTTTGTGTTGAGAATCAAAGAGAGAGAAGAAGCCATCTAGCTAATAACTATGGACCCGAAGGTCTGTGGTAAACTACTCACACTTCATCGAAGAGGCTATGGTGTTGATGTAGAAACCCTCCATGATCGATTCCCCCTGCAGCGGAGCGCCGGAAAAGGCCCCAAGATGGGATCTCACGGGTACAGAAGGTTGCGGGGTGATATGTCTCCAACGTATCTATAATTTTTGATTGCTCCATGCTACTTTATCTATTGTTTTGGACTATAATGGGCTTTATTTTCCACTTTTATATTATTTTTGGGACTAACCTATTAACCGGAGGCCCAGCCCAGAATTGCTGTTTTTTGCCTTTTTCAGTATTTCGAAGAAACAGAATATCAAACGGAGTCCAAACGGAATGAAACCTTCGGGAACGTGATCTTCTCACCGAACGTGATCCAGGAGACTTGGACCCTACTCCAAGAAGCGCCAGAGGCGGTCACGAGGGTGGAGGGCGCCCCCCCCGGGCGTGCCCCCCCTACCTCGTGGGCCCCTCGGAGCTCCAACGACGTACTCCTTCCTCCTATATATACCTACGTACCCCCAAACGATCAGAACAGGAGCCAAAAACCTAATTCCACCGCCGCAACCTTCTGTATCCACGAGATCCCATCTTGGGGCCTGTTCCGGAGCTCCGCCGGAGGGGGCATCTACCATGGAGGGCTTCTACATCAACACCATAGCCCCTCCGATGAAGTGTGAGTAGTTTACTTCAGACCTTCGGGTCCATAGCTAGGAGCTAGATGGCTTCTTCTCTCTTTTTGGATCTCAATACAATGTTCTCCCCCTCTCTCGTGGAGATCTATTCGATGTAATCTTCTTTTTGCGGTGTGTTTGTTGAGACCGATGAATTGTGGGTTTATGATCCAGCTTATCTATGGAAAATATTTGATTCTTCTCTGAATTCTTTTATGTATGATTGAGTTATCTTTGCAAGTCTCTTTGAATTATCCGTTTGGTTTGGCCAACTAGATTGGTTGTTCTTGCAATGGGAGAAGTGCATGGCTTTGGGTTCAATCTTGCGGTGTCCTTACCCAGTGACAGAAAGGTTTCAAGGCACGTATTGTATTGTTGCCATCGAGGATAACAAGATGGAGTATTTATCATATTGCATGAATTTATTCCTCTACATCATGTCATCTTGCTTAAGGTGTTACTCTGTTTTTTACTTAATACTCTAGATGCATGCTGGATAGCGGTCGATGAGTGGAGTAATAGTAGTAGATGCAGAATCGTGTCGGTCTACTTGTCTCGGACGTGATGCCTATATACATGATCATACCTAGATAACCTCATAACTATGCTCAATTCTGTCAATTGCTCAACAGTAATTTGTTCACCCACCATAGAATACTTATGCTCTTGAGAGAAGCCACTAGTGAAACCTATGGCCCCCGGGTCTATTCTCATCATATAAATCTCCATCACTTTATTTACTTGCTTTGCTTTACTTTTTTACTTTGCATCTTTATACCAAAAATACCAAAAATATTATCTTTATCAGATCTCACTCTCGTAAGTGACCGTGAAGGGATTGACAACCCCTAATCGTGTTGGTTGCGAGTAGCTATCGTTTTGTGCAGGTACGAGGGACTTGTGCGTGACCTCCTACTGGATTGATACGTTGGTTCTCAAAAACTGAGGGAAATACTTACGCTACTGTGCTGCATCATCCTCTCCTATTCGGGGAAAACCAACGCAAGCTCGAGACGTATCAAGAAGGATTTCTGGCGCCATTGCCGGGGAGGCTTACCCAAAAGTCAACATACCAAGTACCCATCACAATCCCTATCTCTCGCATTACATTATTTGCCATTTGCCTCTCGTTTTCCTCTCCCCCACTTCACCCTTGCCGTTTTATTTGCCCTCTCTTTCCCAATCTCCTCCTCTCTTTCCGTTGCCTTTTCCTCGTCCTTTTGTTTGCTCGTGTGTTAGTTTGCTTGCTTATCGTGATGGCTCAAGATGCCACCAAATTGTGTGACTTCACCAATACCAATAATAATGATTTCCTTAGCACTCCGATTGCTCCTCTTGCCAATACTGAATCTTGTGAAATCAATACTGCTTTATTGAATCTTGTTATGAAAGATCAATTCGCCGGCCTTCCTAGTGAAGATGTCGCAACTCATCTGAATAGCTTCGTTGATTTATGTGATTTGCAAAAGAAAAAAGATGTCGATAATGATGTCGTTAAATTGAAGCTATCTCCTTTTTCACTTAGAGATCGTGCTAAAGCGTGGTTTTCATCGTTGCCTAAAAACAGTATTGATTCTTGGAACAAGTGCAAAGATGCTTTTATCTCTAAGTATTTTCCTCCCGCTAAGATTATCTCTCTTAGAAACGATATTATGAATTTTAAGCAACTTGATCATGAACATGTTGCACAAGCTTGGGAGAGAATGAAATTAATGCTACATAATTGTCCTACTCATGGTTTGAACTTGTGGATGATTATACAAATTTTTTATGCTAGATTGAATTTTGCTTCTATAAATCTTTTAGATTCGGCCGCAGGAGGCACTTTTATGGAAATCACTTTAGGAGATGCTACTAAACTCCTAGATAATATTATGGTTAATTATTCTCAATGGCATACTGAAAGATCTACTAATAAAAAGGTGCATGCTATAGAAGAAATCAATGTTTTGAGTGAAAAGATGGATGAACTTAGGAATTTATTTGCTAAGAGTGTTTCTTCTGATCCCAATAATATGCCTTTATCTACTTTGCTTGAGAATAATAATGAATCTATGGATGTGAATTTTATTGGTAGGAATAGTTTTGGTAACAACGCGTATAGAGGGAATTTTAATCCTAGGCCTTATCCTAGTAATCCTTCTAATAATTATGGAAATTCCTACAACAACTCTTATGGAAATTTTAATAATATGCCCTCTGAATTTGAGAGTAGTGTTAAAGAGTTTATGAATTCACAAAAGAATTTTAATGCTTTGCTTGAAGAGTAATTGCTTAAAGTTGATGATTTGGCTAGGAACGTTGATAGAATTTCTCTTGAAATTGATTATTTAAAGCTTAGATCTATTCCTCCTAAGCATGATATCAATGAGTCTCTCAAAGCCATGAGAATTTCCATTGATGAGTGCAAGGAAAGAACCGCTAGGATGCGTGCTTCCAAAGATGCTTTTATTAAAGCGTGTTCTTCCAATCCCTATGAAAGTCAAGATGAAGATCTAAAAGTTATTGATGTGTCCCCCATTAAATCTTTGTTTTGCAATATGAATCTTGATGAAACTGAATATGATCTTCCTTTACCTAGAAGGCGTTCTAAGAATTCTGAGTTTTTGGATCTTGATGATGAAATTGATGAAAGTGGGATTGAAATAAATAGAAACCGTGATGTTGCTAAACCCACTATTTTGGATCTCAAGGAATTTAATTATGAAAATTGCTCTTTGATTGGTTGTATTTCCTTGTGGCAATCCGTGCTAGAATCTCCTCATGCTTATAGTCAAAATAAATCCTTTACCGAACACATTGTTGATGCCTTGATGCAATCTTATGAAGAAAAACTTGAGTTGAAAGTTTCTATCCCTAGAAAACTCTATGATGAGTGGGAAACTACTATTAAAATTAAAATTAAAGATTTTGAGTTTCATGCTTTATGGGATTTGGGTGCTAGTGTCTCTACTATTCCCAAAATTTTATGTGATTTGCTAGATTTCCGTGATTTTGATGATTGCTCTCTAAACTTGCATCTTGCGGATTCCACTATTAAAAAACCTATGGGAAGAATTAATGATGTGCTCATTGTTGCAAATAGAAATTATATGCCCGTAGATTTTATCGCTCTTGATATAGATTGCAATCCTTCATGTCCTATTATTCTTGGTAGACCTTTCCTTAGAACGATTGGTGCAATTATTGATATGAAGGAAGGGAATATTAGATTCCAATTTCCCTTAAAGAAGGGTATGGAACACTTCCCTAGAAAGAAAATAAAATTACCATATGAATCTATTATGAGAGCCACTTATGGATTGCCTACCAAAGATGGCAATACCTAAATCTATCCTTGCTTTTATGCCTAGCTAGGGGCGTTAAACGATAGCGCTTGTTGGGAGGCAACCCAATTTTTTTTGCTTCTGTTTAGGAATAAATAATCCATCTACCTTCTGTTTGGAAGTGGTTTTATGTTTGAACTAGTGTTTGTTCCAAGTAGAACCTATAGGATAACCTACGATGATAGTTGATTTGATTCTGCTGAAAAACAGAAACTTTGCGCGCACGAATTTAGTTATGATAAATTACAGGAACGTGTTTTTGCGTTGATTGTTTTTGCTGGTGATCAATAAACAAATTGTCCAGGACTTCCTATTTTGGTAGAAGTTTTAGAGTTCCAGAAGTTTGCGTTAGTTACAGATTGCTACAGGCTGTTCTGTTTTTGACAGATTCTGTTTTTCGTGTGTTGTTTGCTTATTTTGATGAATCTATGGCTAGTAAAATAGTTTATGATCCATAGAGAAGTTGGAATACAGTAGGTTTAACACCAATATAAATAAAGAATGAGTTCATTACAGTACCTTGAAGTAGTCTTTTGTTTTCTTTCTCTAACGGAGCTCACGAGATTTCTGTTGAGTTTTGTGTTGTGAAGTTTTCAAGTTTTGGGTGAATTCTTTTGATGGATTATGGAACAAGGAGTGGCAAGAGCCTAAGCTTGGGGATGCCCATGGAACCCCCAAGATAATCCAAGGACACCAGAAAGTCAAAGCTTGGGGATGCCCCGGAAGGCATCCCCTCTTTCGTCCACTTCCATTGGTTGGAGCTATATTTTTATTCACCAACATGATATGTGTTTTGCTTGGAGCGTCTTGTATTATTTGTGTCTTTGCTTGTTAGTCTACCACAATCATCTTTGCTGTACACACCTTTTGAGAGAGCCATACATGAATTGAAATTTGTTAGAATACTCTATGTTCTTCACTTATATCTTTTGAGCTTGATAGTTTTGCTCATAGTGCTTCACTTATATCTTTTGAGCGTGATAATTTTTGCTCTAGTGATTCACTTAGATTTTTTGAGCACGGTGGTGGATTTGTTTTAAAGAAACTTGATCTCTCATGCTTCACTTAGATTATTTTGAGAGTCGTTAATAGCATGGTAATTTGCTTAATGTTAATATACTTGGTATTCAAGATATGTGAAACTTTCTTTTGAGTGCGTTGAATACTAAGATAAGTTTGATGCTTGATAATTGTTTTGAGATATGGAGGTGATAATATCAAAGTCGTGCTAGTTGAGTGATTATGAATTTGAGAAATGCTTGTGTTGAAGTTAGCAAATCCCGTAGCATGCACGTATGGTTAAAGTTGTGTAACAAATTTGAAACATGAAGTGTACCTGGCTTGTGCATCCTTATGAGTGGTGGTCGGGGACGAGCGATGGTCTTTTCCTACCAATCTATCCCCCTAGGAGCATGCGTGTAGTACTTGATTTTTGATGACTTCTAAATTTTTGCAATAAGTATATGAGTTCTTTTGACTAATGTTGAGTCCATGGATTATACGCACTCTCACCTTTCCGCCATTGCTAGCCTCTTCGATACCGTGCATTGCCCTTTCTCACCTTGAGAGTTGGTGCAAACTTCGCCGGTACATCCAAACCCCGTGATACGATACGCTCTATCACACATAAACCTCCTTTTATCTTCCTCAAAACAACCACCATACCTACCTATCATGGCATTTCCATAGCCATTCCGAGATATATTGCCATGCAACTTCCACCATCCCGGTACACCGCCGGAGGCATTCATGTAGAGTCATATCTTGTTCTAAGTTTCGAGTTGTAATCCTTATGTTGTAATCAATAGAAGTGTGATCATCATCATTATTAGAGCATTGCCCCAAAAAAAGAGAAAGGCCAAAAAAAAGAAAGGCCCAAAAATATATATAAAAAGGGCAATGCTACTATCTCTTTTTCCACACTTGTGCTTCAAAGTAGCACCTTGTTCTTCATGTAGTGAGTCTCATATATTGTGCTTCAAAGTAGCACCATGTTTTTCATATAATGAGTCTCATAAGTTGTCTTGTTCATACTAGTGGGAATTTTTCATTATAGAACTTGGCTTGTATATTCCTACGATGGGCTTCCTCAAAATGCCCTAGGTCTTCATGAGCAAGCAAGTTGGATGCACACCCACTAGTTTTCTTTTGAGCATTCATAGCTCTAGTGCATCCGTTGCGTGGCAATCCCTACTCCTTGCATTAACATCAATCGATGGGCATCTCCATAGCTCATTGATTAGCCTCGTTGATGTGAGACTTTCTCCTTTTTTGTCTTCTCCACACAATCCCCCTCATCATATTCTATTCCACCCATAGTGCTACATCCATGGCTCACGCTCATGTATTGCGTGAAGGTGGAAAAAGTTTGAGATTATTTAAGTATGAAACAATTGCTTGGCTTGTCATCGGGGGTATAGAAGTTGGGAACATCTTTGTGTGACAAAAATGAAGCATAGCCTAACTATATGATTTTGTAGGGATGAACTTTCTTTTGCCATGCTATTTTGAGAAGACATGATTACTTTGATTAGTATGCTTGAAGTATTATTATTTCTATGTCAATATGAACTTTTGTCTTGAATCTTTCGGATCTGAATATTCATACCATGATTAAGAAGATTTACATTGAAATTATGCCAAAGTATCACTCTGCATCAAAAATTCTCTTTTTATCATTACCTATTCGAGGACGAGCAGGAATTAAGCTTGGGGATGCCTGATACGTCTCCAACGTATCTATAATTTTTGATTGCTCCATGCTACTTTATCTATTGTTTTGGACTATAATGGGATTTATTTTCCACTTTTATATTATTTTTGGGACTAACCTATTAACCGGAGGCCCAACCCAGAATTGCTGTTTTTTTGCCTTTTTCAGTATTTCGAAGAAACAGAATATCAAACGGAGTCCAAATGGAATGAAACCTTTGGGAACGTGATCTTCTCACCGAACGTGATCCAGGAGACTTGGACCCTACTCCAAGAAGCGCCAGAGGCGGTCACGAGGGTGGAGGGCGCCCCCCTGGGCGCGCCCCTACCTCGTGGGCCCCTCGGAGCTCCACCGACGTACTCCTTCCTCCTATATATACCTACGTACCCCCAAACGATTAGAACAGGAGCCAAAAATCTAATTCCACCGCTGCAACCTTCTGTATCCACGAGATCCCATCTTGGGGCCTGTTCCGGAGCTCCGCCGGAGGGGGCATCTACCATGGAGGGCTTCTACATCAACACCATAGCCCCTCCGATGAAGTGTGAGTAGTTTACTTCAGACCTTCGGGTCCATAACTAGTAGCTAGATGGCTTCTTCTCTCTTTTTGGATCTCAATACAATGTTCTCCCCCTCTCTCGTGGAGATCTATTTGATGTAATCTTCTTTTTGCGGTGTGTTTGTTGAGACCGATGAATTGTGGGTTTATGATCTAGCTTATCTATGGAAAATATTTGATTCTTCTCTGAATTCTTTTATGTATGATTTAGTTATCTTTGCAAGTCTCTTCGAATTATCCGTTTGGTTTGGCCAACTAGATTGGTAGTTCTTGCAATGGGAGAAGTGCATGGCTTTGGTTTCAATCTTGCGGTGTCCTTACCCAGTGACAGAAAGGGTTGCAAGGCACGTATTGTATTGTTGCCATCGAGGAAACAAGATGGGGTATTTATCATATTGCATGAATTTATTCCTTTACATCATGTCATCTTGCTTAAGGCGTTACTCTATTTTTTACTTAATACTCTAGATGCATGCTGGATAGCGGTCGATGAGTGGAGTAATAGTAGTAGATGCAGAATCATTTCGGTCTACTTGTCTCGGACGTGATGCCTATATACATGATCATACCTAGATAACCTCATAACTATGCTCAATTCTGTCAATTGCTCAACAGTAATTTGTTCACCCACCGTAGAATACTTATGCTCTTGAGAGAAGCCACTAGTGAAACCTATGGCCCCCGGGTCTATTCTCATCATATAAATCTCCATCACTTTATTTACTTGCTTTGCTTTACTTTTTACTTTGCATCTTTATACCAAAAATACCAAAAATATTATCTCTATCAGATCTCACTCTCGTAAGTGACCAATGAAAACCAACGCAAGCTCGAGACGTAGCACGGCGGTGGAAATAGGGTTTCGTGGTGCTCTTGGATGTTTCCAGGGTATATGGATATATATAGGCGAAGGAAGTCGGTCAGGAGAGCCACGAGGGGCCCACGAGGGTGGGGGCGCGCCTACCCCCTGGGCGCGCCCTCCTACCTCGTGGCCTCCTCGTTTATTTCTTGACGTCCACTCCAAGTCTCCTGGATTGCGTTTGTTCCAAAAATAACTCTCCCGAAGCTTTCATTCCGTTTGATATTCATTTTCTGCGAAACACTGAAATAGGCAAAAAAAACAGCAATTTGGAATGGGCCTCCGGTTATTAGGTTAGTCCCAAAATAATATAAAAGTGTATAGTAAAGCCCATTAAACATCTAAAACAGGTAATATAATAGTGTGGAACAATCAAAAATTATAGATACGTTGGAGAAGTATTAGAGGTTGGTGCAGGCCATGAGCAGCAGTGCGGTTGAGCTCGCTGGAGGGCGCAGGGACGAGCGGGATCGGGCGCGGGGTGGAGGAGGATGGGGATCGAGCCGAGGCTCTCCTGTGGTGGCGCGTGAGGAGGAGGAATGGGGATCGAGGGGGAGGTCAAGGGGATCGGGGAGGCTGGCTATGGTTAGAAAGGGTTCGGCCTCAAGGGGTTTGGTGGGCCGGCCTCGCCTAGTGGCATGCGGCTGCAGGACTCTCTGCTCTGCTCTGCTCTCTCTCTCCTATTTCTCTTCTATATAAAAAACAGAGATATGGCAGAAAAGAAAGAGAGGTTAGGGATGGAGCTTGAGCAGGAGGGTATTTTTCTTGGACTCATAAAAACGAACTTGATCCAAGAAAAATAGAAATGAGCACGCCTACAAGATTTAAATTCAAACTCATTTGAATTTAATTCAAATGGTTTGAACTAGGACAAGGTTTAGGACTGGCCAAAATGTTGAGATTTTTGGTGGAGCTCCGGAAAGTGATGAAAGAATTTATGGGCAAAGTTGGAGACCAAGAATTGAGATAACACAAGCATGGAATATTTTGCAAGTGTGTTATGGTGAATTCCAAATTAATGGAATATTTATTATAGATCCTTAAATATTGGGAGGATATGTTATAAAGAGAAACCACCATGTGAATTCCCTCGATTTAAATGGACCGAAGATCCATACGATTTTATTTAGATGAGTTTTTAAAATTAAATGAAATGATGGCATGATGACATGATGCAATGCAAATGATCCTAAGAAGAATGCAACAAACAAATACATCGCAGGGAGAAACTCAAAATAGCTAGAAGTCTTTTGGAGCGTCGGTCTCGGAGCATCACAATGCTACGATGGAGATCAAGGTGTCAAGCCGGTGACGATGGAGATCATGACGTTGCTTTGGTGATGGATATCAAGAGCACAAGATGAAGATGGTCATATCATGTCACATATTTTGATGACATGTGATGTTTATCTTATTATGCATCTTATTTTGCTTAGTACGGTGGTAGCATTATAAGATGATCCCTTACTAAAATTTCAAGGTATAAGTGTTCTCCCCGAGTATGCACCGTTGCGAAAGTTCTCCGTGCTGAGACACCACATGATGATCGGGTGTGATAAGCTCTACGTTCAAATACAACGGGTGCAAGCCTGTTTTGCACATGCGGAATACTCGGGTTAAACTCGACGAGCCTAGCATATATAGATATGGCCTCGGAACACTAGAGACTGAAAGGTCGAACGTAAATCATATAGTAGATCTGATCAACATAGAGATGTTCACCATTGAAGACTACTTCATCTCACATGATGATCGGACATGGTTTAGTTGATTTGGATCACGTGATCACTTAGATGACTCAAGGGATGTCTATCTAAGTGGGAGTTTTTAAGTAATTTGATTAATTGAACTTTAATTTATCATGAACTTAGTCCTGATAGTATTTGCAAATTATGTTGTAGATCAATAGCTCGTGATGTAGCTCCCCGTTTATTTTTTGATATGTTCCTAGAGAAAAATAAGTTGAAAGATGTTAGTAGCAATGATGCAGACTGGGTCCGTGATCTGAAGATTATCCTCATTGTTGCACAGAAGAATTATGTCCTTGATGCACCGCTAGGTGACAGACCGATTGCAGGAGCAGATGCAGACGTTATGAATGTTTGGCAAGCTCAATATGATGACTACTTGATAGTTTAGCGCACCATGCTTTACGGCTTAGAATCAGGGCTTCAAAAAATGTTTCGAACGCCATGGAGCATATGAGATGTTCAAAGAGCTAAAATTGGTATTCAGACTCATGCCTGTGTTGAGAGGTATGAAACCTCTGACAAGTACTTCGCCTAAAAGATGGAGGAGAAAAGCTCAGCTGGTGAGCATGTGCTCAGAATGTCTGGGTACTACAATCGCTTGAATCAAGTGCTCAGATAGTGATTGACAGAGTTCTCTAGTCACTATCACCAAGCTACTAGAACATCGTGATGAACTATAATATGCAAGGGATGACAAAAACGATTTCCGAGCTCTTGGCGATGCTGAAATCAGCGAAGGTAGAAATCAAGAAAGAGCATCAAGTGTTGATGGTTGACAAGACCACTAGTTTCAAGTAAAAGGGCAAGGGAAAGAAAAGGGAACTTCAAGAAGAATGGCAAGCAAGTTTCCACTCCCGTGAAGAAGCCCAATGCTGGACCCAAGCCTGAGACTGAGTGCTTATACTGCAAAGGAAATGGTCACTGGAAGTGGAACTGCCCCAAACATTTGGCGGATAAGAAGGATGGCAAAGTGAACAAAGGCATATTTTATATACAGATTATTATGTACCTTACTAGCGTTCTTAGTAGCCCCTGGGTATTTGATACTAGTTCAGTTGCTAAGATTAGTAACTCGAAAAAGGAGTTACAGAATGAACATACACTAGTTAAGGGCGAGGTGACAATGTGTGCTGGAAGTGATTCGAAGGTTTATAAGATCACCATCGCACACTCCCTCTACCTTCGGGATTAGTATTGAACCTAAATAAATATTATTTGGTGTTTGCATTGAGCATGAATATGATTGGATCATGTTTATTGCAATGCGATTATTCATTTAAGTCAGAGAATAATTGTTGTTCTGTTTACATGAATAAAACCTTCTATGGTCATACACCCAATGTAAATGGTTTACTGAATCTCGATCATAGTGATACACATATTCATAATATTGATGCCAAAAGATGCAAAGTTGATAATGATAGTGCAACATATTTGTGGCACTGACGTTTAGGTCATATTGGTGTAAAGCGCATGAAGAAACTCCATGAGGATGGACTTTTGGAATCACTTGATTATGAGTCATTTGATGCTTGCGAACCATGCCTCGTGGGCAAGATGACTAAGACTCTGTTCTCCGGAACAATGGAGCGAGCTAATGACTTATTGGAAATAATACATACCGATGTATGCGGTCTGATGAGTGTTGAGTCTCGTGGCGGGTATCGTTATTTTCTGATCTTCATAGATGATTAAGTAGATATGGGTATATTTACTTAATGAAACACTAGTCTAAAACATTTGGAAAGTTCAAAGAATTTTAGAGTGAAGTGGAGAATCATCGTAACAAGAAAATAAAATTTCTACGATCTGATCGTGGAGGTGAATATTTGAGTTACGAGTTTGGCCTTCATTTAAAACAATGTGGAATAGTTTCACAGCTCACGCCACTTGGAACACCGTAGCGTAATGGTGTGTCCGAACGTCGTAACCGCACTTTATTAGATATGGTGTGATCTATGATGTCTCTTACCGATTTACCACTATTGTTTTGGGGTTATGCATTAGAGACAACTGCATTCACGTTAAACAGGGCACTGTCAAAATCCGTTGAGACGACACGGTATGAACTGTGGTTTGGCAATAAACCTAAGTTGTCGTTTCTTAAAGTTTGGGGATGCGATGCTTATGTCAAAAGGCTTCAGCCTAATAAGCTCGAACCCAAATCAGACAAGTGCATCTTCATAGGATACCCAAAGAAAACAATTGCGTACACCTTCTACCATAGATCCGAAGGCAATATCTTTGTTGTTAAGAACGAAACCTTTCTAGAGGAGTTTCTCTCGAAAGAAGTGAGTGGGAGGAAAGTAGAACTTGATGTGGTAATTGTACCTACTCTCAATTTGGAAAGTAGTTCATCCGAGAAATCTGTTGCCGTGATGCCTACACCAACTGGAGAGGAAACTAATGATAAAGATCATGAAACTTCAGATCAAGTTGCTATAGAACCTCGTAGGTCAAGCAGAGCACGATTCGCATCAAAGTGGTACGGTAATCCTGTTCTGAAAGTCATGTTGCTTGATCATGACGAACCTACGAACTATGAAGAAGCTATGATGAGCCCAGATTCCAAAATATGGCTTGAGGCCATGAAATCTGAGATAGGATCCATATATGAGAACAAAGTGTGGACTTTGGTGGACTGCTCGATGATCGGAAAGCCATTGAGAATAAATGGATCTTCAAGAAGAAGACTGACGCTGATAGTAATGTCACTATCTACAAAGCTCGACTTGCCCCAAAATGTTTTCGACAAAGTTCAAGGAGTTGACTATGACAAGACTTTCTCACCCGTAGCGATGCTTAAATCTGTCCGAATCATGTTAGCAATTGCCATATTTTATGAAATCTAGCAAATGGATATCAAAACTGCATTCCTTAAATGGATATCCCTAAGAAGAGTTGTATATGATGCAACCAGAAGGTTTTGTCGACCCTAATGGTGCTAACAAGGTGTGCAAGCTCCAGCGATCCATCTATGGACTGGTGCAAGCATCTCGGAGTTGGAATATACACTTTGATGAGTTGATCAAAGCATATAGTTTTATAAATACTTGTGGTGAAGCCTGTATTTACAAGCAAGTGAATGGGAGCATCGCAGCGTTTCTGATAAGTATATGTGAATGACATATTGTTGATCGAAAATGATGTAGAATTTTCTGGAAAGCATAAAGGAGAGTTTGAAAGGAGTTTTTAAAAGAAAGACCTCGGTGAAGCTGCTTACATATTGAGAATCAAGATCTATAGAGATAGATCAAGACACTTGATAAGTTTTTTCAATGAGTACATAGCTTGACAAGATTTTGAAAGAGTTCAAAATGGATTTGTCAAAGAAGGAGTTCTTGCCTATATTACAAGGTGTAAAGTTGAGTAAGACTCAAAACACGACCACCGCAGAAGATAGAAAGAGAATGAAAGCCATACGCTATGCCTCAATAATAGGTTCTGTAAAGTATGCCATGCTATGTACCAAACTAGCTGTGTGCCTTGCTATGATTTTGGCAAGGAGGTACTATAATGATCCAGGATTGAATCACTGGATAGCGGTCAAAGATATCCTTAGTTACCTAAGAGGACTAAGGAAATATTTCTCGGTTATGGAGGTGATAAAGAGTTCGTCGTAAAGAGTTACGTTGATGCAAGATTTTACACCGATCCGGATGACTCTGAGTCTCAATCTAGATACATATTAAAAGTGGGACCAATTAGCTATAGTAGCTCCATGTAGAGCATTGTAGACATAGAAAATTTGCAAAATACATACGGATCTGAATGTGGCAGACCCGTTGACTAAACTTCTCTCACAAGCAAAACATGATCACACCTTAGTACTCTTTGGGTGTTAATCACATGGCGATCCGAACTAGATTATTGACTCTAGTAAACCCTTTGGGTGTTGGTCACATGGCGATGTGAACTATGGGTGTTAATCACATGGTGATGTGAACTATTGGTGTTAAATCACATGGCGATGTGAACTAGATTATTGACTCTAGTGCAAGTGGGAGATTGAAGGAAATATGCCCTAGAGGCAATAATAAAGTTGTTATTTTATATTTCCTTATATCATGATAAATGTTTATTATTCACGCTAGACCGGAAACTTGATACATGTGTGGATACATAGACAAAACACCGTGTCCCTAGTAAGCCTCTACTGGACTAGCTCGTTAATCAAAGATGGTTAAGTTTCCTAACCATAGACATGTGTTGTCATTTGATGAAGGGGTCACATCATTAGGAGAATGATGTGATGGACAAGACCCATCTATTAGCTTAGCATGATGATCGTTCAGTTTTATTGCTACTGCTTTCTTCATGTCAAATATATATTCCTCCGACTATGAGATTATGCAACTCCTGAACACCATAGGAATGCCTTATGTGTTATCAAACGTCACAACGTAACTGGGTGATTATAAAGATGCTCTACCGGTATCTCTGAAGGTGTTTGTTGGGTTGGCATAGATCAAGATTAGGATTTGTCACTCTGAGTATCGGAGAGGTATCTCTGGGCCCTCTCGGTAATGCACATCATATGAAGCCTTGCAAGCAATGTGATTAATGAGTTAGTTGCGAGATGATGCACTACGGAACGAGCAAAGAGACTTGCCGGTAATGAGATTGAACTAGGTATGAAGATACCGACGATCGAATCTCGGGCAAGTAACATACCGATGACAAAAGGAATAACATATGTTGACATTGCGGTTCGACCGATAAAGATCTTCGTAGAATATGGGGGAACCAATATGAGCATCCAGGTTCCGCTATTGGTTATTGACGGGAGAGGTGTCTCGGTCATGTCTACATAGTTCTCGAACCCGTAGGGACCGCACGCTTAATGTTCGATGACGATATGTATTATATGAGTTATGTGTTTTGGTGACCGAAGGTTGTTCGGAATCTTGGATTAGATCACGGACATGATGAGGAGTCTCTAAATGGTCGATAGGTAAAGACTGATATATTGGACGATAGTATTCAGACACCGGAATGGTTTCGAAAA
>NC_057810.1:277121391-277129520 GCF_018294505.1 Triticum aestivum
CGGAGCCACCCGCCTCGCCGGACGACCTCGCCGGAGGTAGCCGCCCCGCCGCCGGTTTTTTTTGAATAAAACCCTTCGGTTTTTTTGAGAAACCCTAGTTTGTTTTTTATAGATCGGTTTTATTCTTCGGTTTATTTACTTAGCGCGCATTCGCTCGTCCGTTCGTTTTAACGAACGTGTTCATCATTTAGTTTCTGCTAACGAACGTTCATTCGTTTAGCCGTTCGTCGTTTTTATTTTTATCGGATTTATTCCGCGATTATTCTGATCGCGATTTCTGATCCGATGTTCGAACCTGTTTATCTTTTCGCTCGTTCATCGGAATCAGGCGATTCAAGCGCCTGGAGTTTCATCTCGAAACCCTCTTTCCGAATAATCAACTCAAACAAGTTTTCGTCTCTGTAAAATTTGACCCTAGTTCAGATTAGTAAACGGATCTTATTTCTTTCGCCGTTTGAGTTTCGTTGCTCCGTTTGATTTGTTTCTTTTTGCGAACCGGAGTTCTTAAGTTGAACTCTCCGGTCAAACTCTTTTATTTGGAGTTATACTTGTGCATCTTTGCTAGTTGCTTATGTATGTTATTGTTTGTTTGCGATAGAATTCCCGGAGTGCGAAGCGTGTTACTACGAGTCTCTAGGATTCACGGATCGTCAGCAAGGCAAGTAACACATTGATCATACTCTTTCCATACCCAGTTTTTATGCATTAGTTTCAATCCTCAAACATTGCATGACTAGGATGTCTTTAACTTATGGGTTGGGAAGTAGTTGCTGAGGTAGAAACTATTGCCCTGTTTATTATCAAACCGTTGGGAGTTACTTCTACACGTTGCTTATATTGCCATGCTATGCTCGTAGACGTGGATTGGGTTTGAGTGTATCCATGACAGATGTGAGATTGTTAATTAATGGTTTACTTAAGGTGGCAACTTTAATACACATCTGGGTGGATTGAGGCACCTGGGGTATCCAGTGATTGCCTGTTTGTTTGGAAATCCCGGGGTTACCGTGAGATTTTCCTATGGACCGCCACCCAGGCTCAAAGGGAACTGAGATTATTCATGCTAGAAACTTCCGTGTGCAGCCACAAGCTATTATGGGCTCTAGCATAGTTGAGTAAGTTACGTGAAGCTCTTGAAGAGGTGGATCAGCAAGTAGTGGGTTTTGTAGGTTTCGTATGGTCTACCCGGAGTAGAGAGTTAATGTTTCTGAAAGACTGTGTCTCGGTCATCCGTTTCTCAAACACCATGTAGTGCGAGAAATCCAACAGAGGCGATCGAGTCTTGTGGGGAAAAGTGCGCAAACCTCTGCAGTGTGTACAATCTAATCATGGTTAGCCGTGTCCCCGGTCATGGACAATTCTGAGTATCTAGTACTTGAGTATTCACATGTATCTCAACACTCTTAATTAATATTGCTGGGATGTTAATTATATTAATTGGGATCATTGAGTTGGGGTTACCTTCTCAAATGATGTTTCAACCACCATGATAGTTAAATAAAAATTATATTCCTTTGTTGTAGGAAA
Source organism: Triticum aestivum (assembly GCF_018294505.1). Taxonomy (NCBI): domain Eukaryota; kingdom Viridiplantae; phylum Streptophyta; class Magnoliopsida; order Poales; family Poaceae; genus Triticum; species Triticum aestivum. The sequence continues at coordinate 277,122,919 of NC_057810.1, forward strand.
AAATTGGCTTTTCGCAAAAACTGTAAACATAGAGCTTTCCACCAGCCAAGTATGCATGTAGTGGTAGCATTACTCTGTTATTGCTCTTTTGTGTTACATTGCCAGCATATTCCATGTGCTGAGCCGTTCTCGGGTTGCAACGTATTATGTTGCAGACTTTTCAGACGAGGAGTAAGGTCCGATAGGTCGTTGCCGTGCAGCTCAGCTATGCTGTTGGAGTTGACGGACTCACTTTATCTTCCAAGCCTTCCGCTGTTATCGCATTAGATGGCCTTAAGCCATATTATTGTAATAAGTTCTCTTTTGAGACATTCGATGTAATAAGTGTGTGATTGCTACTCTGTTATAAATCCTTCGAGTACTGTGTGTGTCAGCATTACCGATCCAGGGATGACACGGAAGCACAGAGACTTGACCATATGAGGTCGGGTCGCTACAAGATGGTATCAGAGCACACGCTGAGTGTAGGACACGACCACTAAGATAAACCATAGGTCACTCTTCTCTACTCATTTCTGACTCCTCTCCATTTTCCACTCTTTAGGATGAAGGAGATGAAGAACAAATTTGCACAACTGGATGAAGACACACCTTTTGGATGCCACTTGAAGGAAGTCACTAGGTACTTGAATATTGGAATACCAAGCTTCACTGGGACGTACAACGCCACTTTACCAAAAGAAGAGCGCTGGATTATTCAAGTACGAGTTCCGGGAAGGACATTCTCGCCAACTTCCAAACCCATAGAGTTTTCTTTCGAAGAACCCACTTGGAGCCTTGGCAAGAGTATGGCAGCTCATATTACCATGGGACGCATTGGAGAAATCTACAACAGGGAGCTTAAAGATACCATCTATCAAATATGTGGGTACCGAGATGAACAATGGGAGATGATCAGCACCAGGAAGGATAGATCTGTCGCAGCTTTTATCCAGGAGCTAAACCAGCACATTCGACGTCAGGAGAACCAGATGTGCGCAGACATGATGGAGATGAAGAAGGAGAAAACTAGGATCATCGAGCTGGAGGAAGAACTCAAGTTTACACGCGATGGATATGAGGAGGAAATCAAGACCCTACTGGAGAAGAATCACGACCTAGTCGAGAAGATCGGAGTCTTCATGGGAGGACCAACCCCGAGAGAAGAGGAAGGAGGTCCCACTTGTCCGGACAATTACATCATCATCGACGGCACCGATTTAGATCCAAGTGATGATGACTACGAAGATGAAGCTGGAGCAGACATCATGGAGTCTTCCACCGATCAAGATTTCTAGATGACCACCATATAATAGTAGTATTCCCCCATGTAACTAGAAGTAGCGGAGCACTTTTGCGATAGTCTCAGACCGTTTTGTATGCCCTTGCTTGATTGATTGAATGAATTCTTGTGTTTGCCTCATATGCATATGGGTAGTGTTTCTCCCCTAGATCTTTTTCTATTCTAATCTCTTCCATCTAAACCCATCAGATGCCTCCGAGAAGAGACCCCGATTTTGTTTTTCCACCGGAGATCATCCAGTTGATCCAACAGCAGAATGCCTTGATGCAATTGCTAGTTCAGAACCAGGGCAATGCCAACAACAACAATGCCAACAACAACCCGCCGCCAGTGGATAACCTCGCCCGTTTCTTAAGGTTACAGCCGCCGGTGTTCTCCAATAGCATTGAGCCAATAGTTGCAGATGATTGGCTACGCCGTATTGGAAGGGAGTTAAGCACCGCAGGATGCACAGATGCTGAGAAGGTGCGTTTTGCCGCACACCAACTATACGGACCTGCAGCAGCATGGTGGGAGAATTTCATAGCCACCTATCCTATCGACACTGTCACATGGGCTCAGTTTCAGCAGGCTTTTCGTACTGCCCGTGTCTTGACTGGAGCTATGCAGATGAAGAAGCGTGAGTTTCGCAATTTACACCAGGGGAACCATACTGTTGGCCAGTACGTGGATGAGTTTAGCAAGTTATCACGCTATGCCCCTGATGATGTGGCCACAGATACCGCGAAGCAGGAGAAGTTTATGGAAGGGCTGAATGATGAGATGAGCATGCAGTTGATGGTAGCAACCTTCAACAACTACCAGGAGTTGGTAGATAAGGCCCTAATGATTGAAGGAAAGCAGCAGCAAATTGAGAGATGTAAGAGGAAGTATGGACAAGGGAAATACAACTCAGGAGCTCACCAGAAGCCTCGCTTAACCCCGAACTCGGGAGCACTTGTTCATAACCATGGAGGTCATAACCATACTGGAGGAGGATCGCATAACCATAATGGTGCGAAGAACGGGAATGGGAATGGAGCCAACAATAATTAGAATCGCTCTAACCCATCTACACCCGCAAAGAGGGACTTAAGTCAAGTCATTTGCTACAAGTGCGGGAAGACAGGGCACTATGCCAATGAATGCCCTAAAGGAAAGAATGGAAACGGAAATGGGAGCGCTGGGAAGAAGCCCAATCCATTCAACAAAGGACAAGTGAACCACGTTAACGTGGAGGAAGTTGAAGAGCAGCCGGACTCGGTAATAGGTAAGTTTTTGGTTCAGTCATTTACCGCTATTGTTCTTTTCGATACTGGTGCATCGCATTCATACATATCAAGGGGATTTGCGGAAAAGTTCAAGTTACCAACCCAAACCCTTAGGACCCCTCTTTTAGTGAGCTCGCCTGGAGCAGAGTACATGGCTAGCAGATGGTGCACCCAGATACCCTTAATCATTGGCACGCATGTTTTTCCGTCTGACCTAATCATCTTGGAGTCGCAAGGATTGGATGTGATATTAGGTATGGACTGGATGTCAAAGTATGGAGGAAGTATTGACTGTGCTAGCAAGTCAATTTATCTTACCACCCCGGAGGGAAAAAGGATTAAGTATGTATCTAGGCATGTGCCTAGGAGGAGCCAAGTAAACGCCCTCACGGGAGTTGTACAGGAGGAAGTACTGGTAGTGAGGGATTTTCCGGATGTTTTTCCCGAAGAGTTACAAGGTATGCCACCGGATCGAGACATCGAGTTTTTGATAGAGCTATTGCCAGGTACAGGACCAATATCCAAGAGACCCTATCGGATGCCAGCAAATGACCTGGAGGAAATTAAGAAGCAGATCAAAGAGTTGTTGGAGAAAGGTTACATTCGTAGAAGTTCATCACCTTGGGGAGCCCCAGTACTTTTGGTGGAGAAGAAGGATAAATCCCTGAGGATGGTTGTTGACTACCGAGCTCTGAATGAAGTAATGATAAAGAACAAGTATCCCTTACCGATGATTAATGATCTGTTTGATCAATTACAATGAGCTAAGGTGTTTTCAAAGATTGATCTACGATCAGGATACCATCAGTTGAAGATCCGAGAGAAGGATATACCAAAGACAGCGTTTACCACACGGTATGGATTATATGAGTATACGGTCATGTCATTTGGACTGACTAACGCCCCTGCCTATTTCATGAGTATGATGAACAAGGTGTTCATGGAGTATTTGGACAAGTTTGTTGTGGTATTTATTGATGATATTATGATATACTCGAAGAACGAAGAGGAGCACGCGAAACACTTGCGTTTATTTCTCGAGAAACTCAGGGAACACCAGTTATACGCCAAATTCAGCAAGTGCGAGTTTTCATTGAAAGAAGTTGGAATTCTTGGGCATGTTATATCAGGAGAGGGTATAGCAGTAGATCCCAGTAAGGTTCAGTCGGTCACTGAATGGTTGGCACCCACTTCAGTTGGCGAGATCCGCAGTTTCCTCGGACTGGCAGGATATTATCAGAGATTCATTGAGAATTTTTCCAAGGTTGCTAAACCAATGACTGAATTGCTAAAGAAGGATACTAAGTTCAAATGGACAGAGGATTGCGAGACAAGCTTTCAGGAGTTGAAGAAACGATTGACTACAGCCCCAGTGCTGACCTTGCCAGATATACATAAGGAGTTTCAAGTGTATTGTGACGCCTCTCGCTTGGGACTTGGATGTGTGCTTATGCAGGATGGAAAAGTTGTTTCGTATGCCTCACGACAACTGAAGCCACACGAGTTGAACTATGCCACGCATGATTTGGAGTTAGCAGCCGTAGTTCATGCATTGAAGACCTGGAGACATTATCTTATTGGAAACCGTTGTGATGTGTACACGGATCATAAGAGCTTGAAGTACATTTTCACACAGAAGGAGTTGAAACTTAGACAAAGGAGAGGGTTGGAACTTATAAAGGATTACGATATGAAGCTACACTATCATCCAGGAAAAGCCAACGTAGTAGCAGACGCTTTGTGCCGGAAGAGTTATGCTAATATTCTTGAGAGCAAAGGATTGCCAAAGGAGTTAGCTGCGGAGATCATGGAACTTCGATTGGAGATTGTTCCAAGAGGTTTTCTTGCAGCAATGGAGGTTCAGTCGATGTTGTTGGACAAGATTCGAGAAGCTCAGAAGGAGGACAAAGAGATTGCTGAGATAAGAGAGAGGATGGGCGAAGGTAAATCCAAAGGTTTTCGCGAGGATGAGCACGATACCTTGTGGTTTGAGGACCGGATTTATGTGCCCAACAATTCGGAGATCAGGAAGTTGATACTTCAGGAGGCCCATGACTCACCATACTCGATTCACCCCGGAAACACCAAGATGTATTTGGACTTGAAGGAACGTTTCTGGTGGACTGGTATGAAGAAGGATATTGCCGCGTATGTAGCCGTATGTGATGTATGTCAGAGAGTGAAGGCAGAGCACTAGAAGCCAGCAGGACTGTTACAGCCTATGCCAATACCCGAATGGAAGCCGGACAAACTTGGTATGGACTTTATTATTGGATTACCCAGAACCAAGGCAAGATATGATTCTATATGGGTAGTTGTGGATCGTTTGACCAAAGTATCTCACTTCATCCCGGTGAAAACAACATATACATGTGCAAAGTTGGCCAAGTTATATATGTCTAGGATTGTATGTTTGCATGGAGTTCCGAGGAGCATCGTATCAGATAGAGGAACACAATTTACTTCGAAGTTTTGGCATCAACTACACCAGACTTTGGGTACCCGATCGGAGTTCAGTACCGCTTTTCACCCGCAGACAGATGGACAAACAGAGAGAGTCAATCAGATTCTTGAGGACATGTTGAGAGCCTGTGCGCTAGATTATGGATCTAGTTGGGATGACAATTTGCCGTACGCGGAGTTCTCTTATAACAACAGCTACCAGGCCAGTTAGAAGATGGCACCGTTCGAAGCTCTGTATGGACGCAGATGTAGAACACCATTGATGTGGGATGAGGTAGGAGACCGTCAGTTGTTTGGACCAGATTTGATCAAGGAATCAGAGGAGAAGGTTAAACTGATCAGAGACAGACTAAAGATTGCTCAGTCCAGACAGAAGAGTTATGCAGATTCAAAACGCAAGGAAGTAACCTATGAAATTGGAGAAAGAGCCTATCTACGAGTATCACCCTTGAGGGGAGTAAAACTTTTTGGAGTTAAGGGAAAGTTAGCCCCGAGATTTGTAGGACCATATCGTATTTCGGAACGGATGGGAGAAGTTGCCTACAAGCTGGAGTTACCTAAAGGATTGTCAGGAGTTCACGATGTGTTTCACGTATCACAGCTGAAGAAGTGCCATGCTGAGATGGCCGATATACCGTTGAATGATACAGTACCTTTGGAGGCGATTCAACTGGATAATAATCTGACCTATGAGGAGAAGCCAGTAAAGATTCTTTATTTTGATAGTCGAGTTTCTCGCAACAAAGTTATCAAGTTTTGCAAAGTTTAGTGGAGTCATCATACCGAGGAGGAAGCCACTTGGAAGCGAGAGGAGGATATTCGCAAGGACCATCCGCACCTATTTTCTAGCCAACCCGAATCTCGAGGGCAAGATTCATCTTAAGGGGGGTAGGTTTGTAACATCCCAAATTTCCAATTTGGCATGTTATACATAGATCATCCATGCATGTCATATTTTATTGCTTTTTCGTTTGCAATCCTCGAAATCCTAAGCAACTCAAGGACCCTCGGAGAGAGTTGGGGATTTTCTGATTTTCATATTTGGGTTTTACCAAATAATGAAGACGAGGATTTTGATTTTGATTATTTTTCTCTCCGGAAAAATATTTCATTTCAAATACATAAATGAGGGGAGATAATATGACTTCTCCAAAATAATTGAAATATCGGAGGAAAAATGTTAAAATCATTATTTGGTTTTTATTTGATTTTATTCGGAATTTTATTTGCCCTAGAAATTTTTTTTGCATGTTTTAAAAGTTGCATTTTAGGGGCCAAGAAAAGTTCATCTCTTTCTGAATATTCCATTTAGACGGAGAAAACTTGTTTTGGAATTTTTAGATTTTTATTTATTTTCCTAGGATTTTTCTAAGTCGGGGGAATGTTTTCTTTAAAAAAGGGAACCCGCGCCCGACCGGGCCAAGGGCCCAGCCAGGCCGGCTCGCCTCGCCGCCGCCTCCCCGCGCGCGCCGCTGTGCGCCGCACGGACGCCGAGGGGAGTCCGAGCCGGACTCCTCCCCGGGCGCCCCCTTCCCCAAGCCGGAGCAGCCCCCCCTCCTTAAATACCGCCGCCCCGCCGCCCTCACCACCACCCGCCACCACCCGCC
>NC_057810.1:277129938-277140234 GCF_018294505.1 Triticum aestivum
GCTCTGCCCGAGCCGCTACCGCCGCCTCGCCGAGCCCCGCCGCCCCTCGCCGAGCCCCGCCAGAGCCGCCCGCCTTGCCGGACGACCTCGCCGGAGGTAGCCGGCCCGCCGCCGGTTTTTTTTGAATAAAACCCTTCGTTTTTTTGAGAAACCCTAGTTCGTTTTTTATAGATCGGTTTTATTCTTCGGTTTATTTACTTAGCGCGCGTTCGCTCGTCCGTTCGTTTTAACGAACGTGTTCATCGTTTAGTTTCTGCTAACGAACGTTCATTCGTTTAGCCGTTCGTCATTTTTCTTTTTATCGGATTTATTCCACGATTATTCTGATCGCGATTTCTGATTCGATGTTCGAACCTGTTTATCTTTTCGCTCGTTTATCGGAATCAGGCGATTCAAGCGCCTGGAGTTTCATCTCGAAACCCTCTTTCCGAATAATCAACTCAAACAAGTTTTCGTCTTTGTAAAATTTGACCTTAGTTCAGATTAGTAAACGGATCTTATTTCTTTCGCCGTTTGAGTTTCGTTGCTCCGTTTGATTTGTTTCTTTTTGCGAACCGGAGTTCTTAAGTTGAACTCTCCGGTCAAACTCTTTTATTTGGAGTTCTACTTGTGCATCTTTGCTAGTTGCTTATGTATGTTATTGTTTGTTTGCGATAGAATTCCCGGAGTGCGAAGCGTGTTACTACGAGTCTCTAGGATTCACGGATCGTCAGCTAGGCAAGTAAAACATTGATCATACTCTTTCCATACCCAGTTTTTATGCATTAGTTTCAATCCTCAAACATTGCATGACTAGGATGTCTTTAACTTGTGGGTTGGGAAGTAGTTGCTGAGGTAGAACCTATTGCCCTGTTTATTATCAAACCCTTGGGAGTTACTTCTACACGTTGCTTATATTGCCATGCTATGCTCGTAGACGTGGATTGGGTTTGAGTGTATCCATGACAGATGTGAGATTGTTAATTAATGGTTTACTTAAGGTGGCAACTTTAATACACATCTGGGTGGATTGAGGCACCTGGGGTATCCAATGATTGCCTGTTTTTTTGGAAATCCCGGAGTTACCGTGAGATTTTCCTATGGACCGCCACCCAGGCTCAAAGGGAACTGAGATTATTCATGCTAGAAACTTCCGTGTGCAGCCACAAGCTATTATGGGCTCTAGCATAGTTGAGTAAGTTACGTGAAGCTCTTGAAGAGGTGGATCAGCAGGTAGTGGGTTTTGTAGGTTTGGTATGGTCTACCCGGAGTAGAGAGTTAATGTTTCTGAAAGACTATGTCTCGGTCATCCGTTTCTCAAACACCATGTAGTGCGAGAAATCCAATGGAGGCGATCGAGTCTTGTGGGGAAAAGTGCGCAAACCTCTGCAGAGTGTACAATCTAATCATGGTCAGCCGTGTCCCCGGTCATGGACAATTCTGAGTATCTAGTACTTGAGTATTCACATGTATCTCAACACTCTTAATTAATATTGCTGGGATGTTAATTATATTAATTGGGATCATTGAGTTGGGGTTACCTTCTCAAAAGATGTTTTAACCACCATGATAGTTAAATAAAAATTATATTCCTTTGTTGTAGGGAAAAATTGGCTTTTCGCAAAAACGGTAACCATAGAGCTTTCCACCAGCCAAGTATGCATGTAGTGGTAGCATTACTCTATTATTGCTCTTTTGTGTTACATTGCCAACATATTCCATGTGCTGACCCATTCTCGGGCTGCAACGTATTATGTTGCAGACTTTTCAGATGAGGAGTAAGGTTCGATAGGTCCTTGCCGTGCAGCTCAGCTATGCCGTTGGAGTTGATGGACTCACTTTATCTTCCAAGCCTTCCGCTGTTATCGTATTAGATGGCCTTAAGCCATATTATAGTAATAAGTTCTCTTTTGAGACATTCGATGTAATAAGTGTGTGATTGCTACTCTGTTATAAATCCTTCAAGTACTGTGTGTGTCAGCATTACCGATCCAGGGATGACATGGAAGCACAGAGACTTGACCATCTGAGGTCGGGTCGCTACATGTTGGTATTGGAAAATACAGACAATTTGGTATTATCTTGTGCCATCGTGACAAACAATCCAACACACAAGCACACAAGAGGCAAGCGAAAAAGAGAGGTGAACGGGAAAGAGAGGGCAAATAAAACGGCAAGGGTGAAGTGGGGGAGAGGAAAACGAGAGGCAAATGGCAAATTATGTAATGCGAGGGAGATGAGTTTGTGATGGGTACTTGGTATGTCTTGACTTGAGCAAAGACCTCCCCAGCAACGGCGCCAGAAATCCTTCTTGCTACCTCTTGAGCACTGCGTTGGTTTTCCCTTGAAGAGGAAAGCGTGATGCAGCAAAATAGCGTAAGTATTTCCCTATGTTTTTGAGAACCAAGGTATCAATCCAGTAGGAGGCTTCTCACAAGTCCCTCGCACCTACACAAACAAACAAGAGCCTCGCAACCAACGCGATAAAGGGGTTGTCAATCCCTTCACGGTAACTTGCAAAAAGTGAGATCTGATAGAGATAATAAGATAAGATAAATATTTTTGGTATTTTTATGATATAGATTGAAAAGTAAAGATTAAAAAATAAAGTAGATCGGAAACTTATTTGATAAAAGATAGACCCGGGGGCCATAGGTTTCACTAGTGGCTTCTCTCAAGATAGCATAAGTATTACAATGGATGAACAAATTACTGTCGAGCAACTGATAGAAAAATGCATAGTTATGAGAATATCTACGCATGATCATGTATATAGGCATCACGTCCGCAACAAGTAGACCAAAACTATTCTGCATCTACTACTATTACTCCACACATCGACCGATATCCACTACTATGGAAAAGCCTATACACAGAATCTTATCAGCAGCGTGCTTTAAAATAAGGCGCTGCTGCTAATTAGCAGTAGCGTGCTGAGCAGTAACTCGCTGCTGAAACAAATATAGCAGTAGCGCGCCCGCTCAAAGACGCGCTACTGCTACAATTCCCACGAGGCCATCGCGAGGCTAGTTATAGCAGCAACGCGTTATAACGACGGGCGCTACTGCTACGTAGCATAGTAGTAGCGCATTTCTCGAATAAGCGCTACTACTAAGTTTACTACAAAAATTTAGTCCCACCTTGCTCCGTGAAGAGAGTTTCTACCACCTTAAATATGTTACTTCTCAAACTTTGACAAGCACTTGGTCTTCATTGAACTCTATGTGTAGAATTTGTGGCTGCAATATGAGTCTTCACCTATTCCTAAACCGGTGAGGACTCATATTGACAAATCAGATTGTACACAAAAAGATCGTTGATGATCAATGTATTTTTGATATATTGAACAAAGTCTATTTTTACATGCTGACACATAGCAGTAGCGCTTTATTGTGAAAGGCGCTGCTCTAGATAGCTTAGCAGTAGCGTCTTTTCCTACAACGCGCTACTGCTAAGCCATTCATCTCCCACCCCCATCTCCTCTATCCGATCCACTCACACAGTCACACACTAACTGGATCCTCTCTCAATCCCCCGCGCCGGTCCACCCCCGTTGCCCCTCCTTCGTCTGCACCGCCGTCACCTCCTCCTCCTTGTTGGACTCGGTACCGGCCTCCTCCTCCGTCCTCCCTCTCCACTCGCCGCTGGCCGGCCCCTCCTCGCTCCGCCTTCCTCCTCCGTCCTCCCTCCACTGGCCGCGCCGGCCGGCCCCTCCTCGCTCCGCCTTCCTCCTCCATCCTACTCTCTTCTCCCTTGTCGAGTCGCCCCTCCATCTCCCTCCTACCCGCTACATTTTGATTTAGTAGGCTAGTTCATATGCAACATTTTGATTTAGTTGATATAATTTAGTTGATTTAGTAGGCTAGTTGATTTAGTTAACTTAGAACATTTTGATTTAGTTGATTTAGTAGGCTAGTTGATTTAGTTGATTTAGTTGACTTAGAACATTTCGATTTAGTTGATTTAGTAGGCTAGTTGATTTAGTTGATTTAGAACATTTTGATTTAGTTGATTTAGTAGGCTAGTTGATTTAGTTGATTTAGAACATTTTGATTTAGTTGATTTAGTAGGCTAGTTGATTTAGTTGACTTAGAACATTTTGATTTAGTTGATTTAGTAGGCTAGTTCATATGCAACATTTTGATTTAGTTGATATAATTTAGTTGATTTAGTAGGCTAGTTGATTTAGTTGACTTAGAACATTTTGATTTAGTAGGCTAGTTGATTTAGTTGATTTAGAACATTTTGATTTAGTTGATTTAGTAGGCTAGTTGATTTAGTTGACTTAGAACATTTTGATTTAGTTGATCATTAATCCTTTGCTCATATTTCTTTAGGAAAAATGGCGCCACCACCACCACCACTATGTCGACTGTGCAAGTCAAGATGCGCCAACAACCTTGCAACTGGCAAGCTGTTCGACATCTACTTCCAGCCGAGTTTTTGTCATGCGGCAGTAAGAAATTAGATGAAATGTAATAACTATTTTATTTTTAGTGTTGGCATTACTGCATTGTGTCATTTTGCTTATTTTACACAGATCATCCCATGCAATGTGAGGTTGAAATTCAACAAGCTGACAGGAGACACTGTGACATTTGAGGCTCCTGGGGGGCCGTACACTATGGAGGTCGAGAAAGGACGCAATATGTCGCAGATTGGAGGAGATGGATGGGCCCGTTTCGTCGCTCGCATGCGTCTTACTGGTGGTGAGTTGATCAGCTTCTCCTTCCGAGCAGAAAGACCCAAGCTAGCTGTTATTTATCTCAACCTGGTGGAAGATGATGAAGATGACGAAGATGATGAAGATGATGAAGATAATGAGGACCCACTCGATGAAGATGATGAGGACCCACTTCATGAAGCCATCGTAGCTCAAAGAACAAGGCTGAGTGAGGAGGAGGTGTCCAACCTGTGGGACATAATCCGCCACGTGCTGACTTTGTCGGGGTGCCATTCGTGACCCGCTTGACAAATACCATGGTTGATCGACATGATATGGTATGTTATACTTACAGATGCAAATTATCCGATGAATTACTTAGTGTACAATCCAATGATATGGTATGTTGTGTGGAATCTAGTCGATGATATGTTTTAGTGTAGAGTTTGATCACATGCTTATTAGTGTAGAATCTAAGGAAACTATTAATAGTGTAGATAATCCATATGTACTTATTTGCGAGGCTATTTATTAATTGATATGTTTTTCTTATTCAGAAATTGGCAAAGAGCATATCTGTGAGTTATGGTATCGAACCTGATGAAGAAGGCTCAGCTGGACTATGCCTTACTGCAAGGGGCTCCGTCACAACCTCTACTTACCGCGTGGACACGGACGGTCACACACACTTAAACTCGGTTGGGTGGAAGAAATTCCTCGATGGCAAGAATCTTCGTGTTGGACAGGCCATCCTAATTACTATCAGGAACACCAACCGCCCAGGCTTGAGGATGATGATTGTCTTTGATATCATCTAGAACTACATATGTGTGTGTGGCTATATCATCTAGAACTACATATGTGTGTGTGGCTATATCATCTAGAACTACATATGATGATCGTCGTCGATATCATCTAGAACTACATATGATGATGGCCGTTGATATGACCTTGTACAGCTTGAGGATGCATGGTGACTATGCATGAAATTGTTATCGAGTACTCCCTTCATTCCAAATTACTCGTCGTGGTTTGAACTGAAACCACGACGAGTAATTTGGAACGAAGGGAGTACGACCTAGTAATGGTTTATGAATTTGATATCTACTAGCAATACCTAGTATCTAGTATCTGAAAGGGAAACTGAAAGGGAAAGGGGAAACTGAAAGGGAAAGGGGTACTGGGAAAATGATGAAAGATATAGCAGTAGCGAGGGATGGCGAAATCGCTATACCTAGGTAATAGTAGCGCGTTCTTAAAAAGCGCTGCTGATATCATCAACAGTAGTAGCGCGGGTAAGGGCCGCGCTACTACTATGAGTTAGCTGTAGCGCCTTATTAGTAGCGCGGCCACCCGCGCTGCTGCTAGCCTCAAAACCCCTGCTACTACTAGGGTTTTCCCTAGTAGTGATCCAGCATGCATCTTGAGTATTAAGTTCATAAGAACGGAGTAACGCATTAGGCAAGATGACATGATGTAGAGGGATAAACTCAAGAAAAATGATATAAACCCCATCTTTTTATCCTCGATGGCAACAATACAATACGTGCCTTGCTGCCCCTGCTGTCACTAGGAAAGGACACCGCAAGATTGAACCCAAAGCTAAGCACTTCTCCCATTGCAAGAAAGGTCAATCTAGTAGGCCAAACCAAACTGATAATTCGAAGAGACTTGCAAAGATAACCAATCATACATAAAATAATTCAGAGGAGATTCAAATATTTCTCATAGATAAACTTGATCATAAACCCACAATTCAATGGATCTCGACAAACACGCGCAAAAAGAGTTACATCGAATAAATCTCCAAGAAGATCAAGGAGAACTTTGTATTGAGATTCAAAGAGAGAGAAGAAGCCATCTAACTAATAACTATGGACCCGAAGGTCTGTGGTAAACTACTCACAACTCATTGGAGAGGCCTTGGTGATGATGTAGAGGACCTCCATGGTCGATTCCCCCTCTGGCGGAGCGCTGGTGAAGGCTACTAGATGGGATCTCGCGGATACAGAAGGTTGCGGCAGTGGAAATAGGGTTTCATGGTGCTCTTGGATGTTTTCTGGGTACGTGGATATATATAGGCGAAGGAGGTCGGTCAGGGGAGCCACGAGGGGCCCACGAGGGTGGGGATGCGTCCACCCCCTAGGGCGCGCCCTCCTGCCTCGTGGCTGCCTTGGCTGCTTCTTGACGTCCACTCCAAGTCTCGCAGGTTGCGTTTGTTCCAAAAAGGTCGCTCCCGAAGGTTTCATCCCGTTTGGACTCCATTTGATATTCCTTTTCTTCGAAACACTGAAATAGGCAAAATGATATAAAAGTGTAAAGTAAAGCCCATAAACATCCAAAACGGGTAATATAATAGCATGGAACAATCAAAAATTGTAAATACGTTGGAGACGTATTATCGAGCAGGAGCGCTTTAAGCACCGGCTAATAGCCACTGCAAGGAGCCTGAAATAGAAGCAGCAGCAACTTCAAGCTGATCAAGATCTGCTCAATGAAAGATGGACTGATGCCCTGGCAGCCGTGGAATATGGCCTCGAGCGCCCAACCAAAAGCTACCCGAAACGCAAACTGTTACCACAGTTTGACAACGAAGCGCTGGAGCCCGTCCTACCAAGGTACAATGCGGCTGACCGACCACCACGTGGCCGAGACAAAGCGGCACCTCCAGCCGAACACCAGCCCACACTACCTCGCCGAACAAACAGAAATACAACTGCTCGGGGATACACACATGACCTGCAACATGACTTGGAAAATAGAGTAGGTCAGACAAGATCAATCTATGGATCACGGGGGCGTGCCCCGATGCGCGACGATAGCCACCCGGCGGAACACGACAAACATAACCACGTCCGGGCCGAAAACCATAGACGAACTCCATCCGAGCTACGTCACGACCTGGGCCGATATAGAGGCGCCACACACCCCACTACAAAAAAATACACTTTCGTGATGATACGTGCACGTTTTCTGTCATGCATGTACATCCATGACGATTTTATTACAGACCAAGATAGTCATACATGTGCTGTCGTAGAAGTGTTCCATGACATTACCAAAATTATCATCACGGAAGTGTCCACTTCCATGACAATAAATCGCGCATCACAGAAGTGCTTTCGTCAAGGGTGACCGACACGTGGCATCCACCGTAATGGAATGCCGTTAAGCTATCGGGTTCGGTTTTGGATCCGATAACCCGTTAACAACCCCGACCAATGGGGATTTTCCACGTGTAAAATCATCATTGGCTGGAGGAAACACGTGTCGGCTCACCATTGGGATAGATGTCATCCACTCATTGGACAAAAGGTGCCTATGATACGTCGACATGTGGCACAGCCCAACAGAGGCCCATTCCTGTGAAAAGGACGACCCGTTTGACTTGGTCAAAAGGTGGCGGGCAGGCCCATGGAAAGCCTGTTAACAGCCTGTTCGCATATAGCCCATTTACAGCCCGCTAACCTAGGGCCCGTTACGCCCTATCCGAATTAGGCCCAGTAGCGTCCTCTTGGCCGTCCAATATGATTCTAGCCTGTTTTAACTTCTGGCCCATGTATGGCCCATGACGTCTTTCGGCCCATATGAGGCCCTTTGTAACTCTTGGCCCATTAACGACCTGTGGTGAAACTGGCCTGTAATGAAGAGTGTATCACTTTATACCCGTTAACGGCCCGTGGTGAAACTGGCCCGTAATGAACAGTGTATCACTTTATACCCATTAACGGCCCGTTATTCCATTGGGCCGTTTCCAGCCCATGTTATCTTTCGGCCTTCTCAGAGCCCATTTATTCTTGGACTCATTTCCAGCATTCGTTTACTTACGGCCTGTTACTGTCATTTTCTGCTTGTGGGCCAAATTCAGCCCGAGGTAACAGTCGGCCCGTTTGTGGTCCGTTAATACGTTGGGCCGTTTTCATAGCGTCATGAAATACGGTCGATTAACTATGGCCCGTTATGGTCGGCCCATGAACGGACGATTCCAACTCTAGCCTGTTTACGGCCATAATGCGGTCTGTTATTGGCCCATGTTTGGCCAACCGATCATACAGCCTGTAGAAGGCCCATTGATGATACGGCCCGTAGAAGGCCCATTGTTTCTATGACCCGTAGAAGGCCCATTGTTTCTAAGGCCCGTAGGAGGGAAATGGTAACTACAGTAAATATGTAGCCCATGGTTATTGTGGCCTAGTTTTAAAAAATAGGTTATTGCGGCCACTAGCAAACCGCGGAAAAAGAGCTGCACTGATTACAAGCAAATAAATAAACAAGACAATAAGGAAATAAATAAGCAAGCAACTTACGCTAGGCTATCACGGCTATTACACATATTACATCCACTAGGCATCAAAGTTTGCCACCAATGCAAATATAGGGAACACAACAGCATATAAACGCCGCAGCAAAACAAGTCCAGAACTGAAACCACTTCAGAAGAGCTCAAGAAACAATATCCTGGGTACCCATAATGCTGGCAAGATGCTTAGCAAGCTTATTAACTTTCTCTTGTTTGGCGGTTAAATCCTCCAGCACTTGCTGTTGCACCAGAAAGTATGCATTCTAATTCTGCAGGGACTTCCTCAGTCCTTCAGCTTCCTGTGGCATAACATCTGATCAATGTCTTTCAACTTGAAGTTGAGACTCAAGAAGCTGAACTGATTCAGGCAACGAGTTCGAAGAGCTCGTGCCAACAGTAGTAGCTAGTAACTCGAACACTACATCAAGACAGGACTTTGGGGTTGTCTCAGTGTCTTCAATGTAGTTTTTATCAGCTTTCTTGGGGACCAACAGGGATGTCTCACTATCTTGGGCCTTATCTGCATTACTTCCTTTACCATTGCATAACGGGGTACTCTTCTCCAATATTTTATCCGCGTTCTAAAAGAGAAACAAACAAACACATCATAGGTTTACAATGTAGTATGTGAAACTCATTTTGGTAAACCAGTTCAGTAGTAAGGTGGACAGGATAACAACATGAAAGAAATATATATCTATGTAGTATGGTCACTGTATGGTCTATATCATTCTAGTTTATGTTGCCAAATCAAGATAGATACAGTTCGAATCATATCTATTTATGACAAAGCAGCATAGACAAAATATAAGTGTGGGAAACTACACAGCAATAACAACACTTGCACTACAAAAAAAAGACACATCCGTGACATTTTGGGCCAAACGAATTTTTTTTCTGTCATTACATATGACACTTCTATGACGATAATTGTGAAAAAACCCGGTATCATCATAGATGTGGTGGGCTCCTACTTCTATGACAAAAAATCATGACAGAAAATGGGCTTTTCGTCCTGGGCGGGCCGGAGATGTAGCTGCATGACATTCTTTGGGCCGTCCATGACGGAAAAAACCGTGGTAGAAGCGAGGGGAAGGAAAATTTCGGGGAGTTGCCGGTTATGGTGGGAGAGCGATGCACGTTTCTCTTGTACAAGTACACGTGTGTGTGCGAGGCGTTGGCTCTAACTGAAGCCGAGCGAGGCGTTGGGCTCTAACTGAACCCGAGCGATTGCACTGCAGGCTACGCGTTACTGAACCCGAGCGATCGATCAATGACTGTTAACTAAACCCGATGGAGCGATTCCTTCGTTACTGCTGCTAACTGAAGCCGATAGATGCTGCCTCTGGGATGA
>NC_057810.1:277140701-277167944 GCF_018294505.1 Triticum aestivum
AGGGCTGGATGAACAGTAGATGGTGGAGGGGTGCCCGTGGAGGGGTGGTTGAATAGTAGCCGGTGGAGTAGCGCGCGGTGGAGGCTGGATGAACAGGAGCCCGTGGAGGCTGGAGGAGGTCGACGGTAGCCCGTGGAGGCTGGAGGAGGTCGACGGTAGCCCGTGGAGGCTGGAGGAGGTCGACGGTGGAGATGAACAATATCCCGTGGAGTCCCGTTTTGCGGTACGCCACACCCCTCCCCCCGTTTCGACCATAGCGCTCCAACACAAGTCCGTTTCGTCCGTTTTGCGGTACGCCACACCCCTCCTGATCAACAGGACCCCCGTTTTGACCGTAGGAGGTCCGTTTCCTATATTTTGCGGTACGCCAGGCCCCTCCCGATCAACAGGACCCCGTTTCGACCGTAGGAGGTCCGTTTCCTCCATTTTGCGGTACGCCAGACCCCTCCCGATGACCATGATCCCGTTTCGAACGTGGCCGGTCGAACACAAGGCCGTTTCCTCCGTTGTGCGGTACGCCAAGCCTCGTTTCCATCACCTGTTCTGTCCAAGCCCTCCCGATGAACACGACCACGCACTCCGTTCCAACCCAGCCAGTTGGCTCCCATGCGTTCTGTTGCCTCCCGATGAACACGACGCATTCTGTTGCCTCCCCATGAACACGACGCATTCTGTTGCCTCCCCATGAACACGACGCATTCCGTTGCCTCCCCATGAACACGACGCATTCCGTTGCCTCCCCATGAACACGAGCCCTTGCCGTACATATGCGCGACTAGGCGTTCGAGACCCCGCCCGTATGTACACATACGTGGCCTTATTTTCTTTCTTGCACCCTGGCCGCTGTACGTACGTGTACATGCTATGTGCACGCCTCCACTACGACACGTGCGCGCCTCTACAACGACCAGTATGTACGTACACATTCGCGACCAGAATGACAACGCTACGTACGCTTCGACCAGGTGGGTCCCGACTGTCAGGCACTTCCTTGCATGCGAAAATGTAGCTGGTGGGTCCCAGCAGTCAAAGGGGCGAATCGTTTTTTTGCCCGGACGCACTTCCTTGCGTGCGAAGGTGTAGCTGGTGGGTCCCAGCAGTCAGGGGGGAAACATTTTTTTCGCGAAAACGATGGCCCGTCCGGTGGGTCCCTGCTGTCAGGTGGAGGAATAATTATTTTCCGCGTAATAAGGAGGCACTTGCTTACTGCGGCCGTGGACCCAGCTGTCAGCCTCTCCATGTACAGTCCATGTTCGATGGAAGCCGTTCCTTGACCACGTTGACCACGCCACGCTAAGAGCACCAGGGTGGTGGACAACGGCGAGGCCTAGGAAGGGGACGACGGGGAGCCGGGGAAGATGCGCCAGTGGAAGCCCGCGCCGAGAGGAGTATGAGGGTTCACTGGTTCGGCTGCAGTGTGAGGCTGCCATCGCTGTAGGGCCTGGCCAGCAGTGGGAATAGTAGGGGGCGGTGAGGCCTCCGCGGCAGCACATCCGGCCACGGGTGCCAGGAGCATGCGGCACGACCGGCGCTGCTTTGGGCGGCTGGAGCAAGAAGACCAGAGGTTGAAGAAGCACTACGGCCGTTGGATGGACATCGTACGGTCACTGGAGCTAGAATCGTTTATATTGACTAAGTTGACAAAGCCCTCCGTCCCCGTCAACTTAGTAGGCCCACAAGTCAGCCTCCCACCAAGGTGGGTCCCAGCTAGCTGGGGGGGTATTCATTTTTTTGTGCGTAATAAGGAGGCACTTCCGGTGGGTCCGAGCTGACAGCAGGGGAACGTTTTTTTCACGAAATACGGTGGCCCGTCGGGTGGGTCCCAGCAGTCAGGGGCAAACGTTTTTTTTTCACAAAATACTGGTGGCCCGTCCGGTGGGTCCCTGTTGTCAGGTGGAGGAATAATTATTTTCCGCGTAATAAGGAGACACTTCCTTGCTGCTGCCGTGGACCCAGCTGTCAGCCTCTCCACGTACAGTATTCTTCCGATGGAATTCGGTCGTTGACCACATTGACCATGCCGCACCAAGAGCACCACGGTGGTGGACGACGGCGAGGCCTAGGAAGGGGACGACGCGGAGACGGGGAAAATGCGGCAGTGGATGCCCACACGAAGAGGAGTACGAGGGTTCACTGGTTCGGCTGCGGTGCCGTCACCGCAGAATAACAGGGAGTGTGGGTGAGTGGAGTGGAGGGATGGCCTGGCCAGCGGTGGGAGTAGTATGGGGGCGGTGAGGCCTCCGCGGCAGCACAGCCGACCACGGGAGGCAGGAGCAGGCGGCACGACCGGCGCTGCTTTGGGCGGCTGGAGCAAGAAGGCCAGAGGTTGAAGAAGCACTACGGCCGTTGGATGGACATCGTACGGTTAGTCGAGCTAGAATCGTGCATATTGACTAAGTTGACAAAGCCCTTCGTCCCCGTCAACTTAGTAGGCCCACTATACTGGGTCCCAGCTAGCAGGGGGAGTATTCTTTTTTGGGCGTAATAAGGAGGCACTTCCTTGCGTGCGAAGATATAGCTGGTGGGTCCGAGCTGTCAGCGGCGGTAACTTTTTTTTTGCAAAATACAAAGGCCCTTTCGGTGGGTCTCAGATGTCAGGTGGAGGAATCATTATTTTGCGCGTAATAAGGAGGCATTTCCTTGCGTGCGGCCGTGGACCCAACTGTCAGCCTCTCCACGTACAGTCCACTTCTGATGGATGTCGTTCATTGACCACGTCGACTAGGCCGCGCCGAGAGCACCAGGGCAGTGGACGATGGCGAGGCCTAGGAAGGGAACGACACAGAGCCAGGGAATACTCGACAGTTATTTCCCACGCAGAGGAGTACGAGGGTTTACTGGGTCGTCTGCCGTCGCCGGAGAATAACAGCATGTGTGGGACTGAGGGTGAGTAGAGGGATAGCTAGGCCAGCGATGGGAGTACGGTGGGGCGGTGAGGCCTGCGCGGCAGCATAGCCGGCCGCGGGGAGGAGGGAGCAGGCAGTCCCACCGGCGCTTGTTTGAGCGGCTGGAGCAGGAAGAGCAGAGATTGAAGAAGCACGACGGCCGTTGGATGGACATCCAACAGTATACAGGCCATCTGTGGAAAGCCTCAAATCTGTGGAAAACAGCATATAGCCCATCTGCCATTATTTCAAATAGTTTACAGCCCATTTGCTAATTCTTACGGGTTTTTTTGGAGCCCATATTCTTTTTGTTAGCATTACAGCCCATATTGTGGCCACGGTTAAAAAATTATACGAAATTTTGCATATGTCGGTGCGGTCTGAACTGTTTTTAATCCCGAAATTTCGAGTCACATTCAGACTGATTTTAAAAATAAATGTATATCAATATAAAATCCAATAAATTGTCCACACATAAAAATCAATGCAATTTAAAATCCCGAAATGAAAAAAAGATATTTGAAACTAATTGCCGGTTTGATGTGTTTTTAAAATGTACAGCCCATTTCTCATTACTGATAGGCCATTTTCTCGGCCAGCCAAATGAAGCTCTCCTCGTCTAGTCCAACAGGCCTGGTAAAGTGACTTACTTGACAAATCACAAAAAAACTGGGCTAGCCATTTTCAAAAAGAAAAAAAAACTACTAGGCTGGTGTGTGGTAAACATAAAAGAAAAGGCTGTCTAGACAGGCCAGAGTGTCCCGCACAGCCCAGTTGACACCCTGCTTCCTTCTCAAAAACATATTAGATAAATGCCACTCCAATTATGGTGATTCATAAAAATGCCACTGCAATTTCCAAACTTTGAAAAATGCCACTGCAATTTTTGCAAACTTTGAAAAACGCCACTACAGTTTGCAAACTTTGAAAAACGCCACTCCAGACTTCAAAAAATGCCACTAGAAATGGCATGAAATGGCATTTTTCAAAGTTCGGAAATTGCAGTGGCATTTCTCGGAGGCATTTATCAAATTAACCCAAAACAAAAATAACTGGGCGAGCTGCTGGGTCCCTGGTGTCAGCCGCTCGTTGTGCAATTCTCTCGTTTATCGACTATGTTGACAATGGCATGGGAGCCAGATGTCAGAAATCCACTAGGAGGAGCCATTTTTTTATTGGCTTGAAATAAGGAGGCACTTGCTTGCGTACTGCCATGACCTTGGCGGGTCCCTGCTGTCATCCTCTCCACGTACAATCATCTCCTGATTGTGTACGCGTCAACTTGCTAGGCCCGCAAGTCAGCCTCTAAACCCGTGGAGGACAAATACAACCCATTTAAAAAAATAACAGCCCATTCCGTACGTTCAAATGGAAAGTTCAACATTCAGAGCAAAGTAACAGGTCTGATCCACATATAGAGTACTGAACTTCCACGTTGACAACCATCATAGCCAAGTTAACTATCTACTCCCACTAGACAAGTACTAACTTACTCTTAGCTAACTAGACGATGCCGGCGGTACACGCTAAACGCCGGCACCGGCGTCCTGCGCCTTGCCTCGGACTTGCCAGAGGTGTGATAGGGCGCGTTGCTCGCGCGCGTTGGCCCTTTCCATGCCGGCGTGGTCCACCGAAGCTTCGACTTCCAAGCGGGAAACCCACTTGACGAGCTGGTAGTAAAAATCGGCGTCGCGAACGCGTGCGTGCCTGACAGCCTCCAGGGCTATTTGCCGGGCGCCGGCCTCCACGTAATCGGCCCAGTTGCGGGTGCTCTGCTCGCGACTCAGACCGTCGGTGCGCTGCTGCTCCATGTCCCGCTGGCGGCGCAAATCGGTGTTACGCTGCTCCTCCGCCAGGCGGTCGCGCTCCAACAACTCCTGCTCCTCCGCCATGCGGTCGCGCTCCAACAACTCCTCAATCTGCACATTGCCATCTAAAGACAGATCTGGGTCGCACGCCAGCATGGCGGTCAAACGAGTGCACTCGAATCATCTCCCTCCTTGTCAATAATGATTTCACGGATTTAAAAAGCCCGCAACAATTAAAGCGTATCTTTTTCGCATCAGTTAGCTGCCTTAATTACGGCCGGCTGCATGCAGGCACTCAGAATCGCTCGCAGGCAGTACGCGAAGCAGCATGCAACGAGTCGTAGCCGACGGCACGCATGCAGCCACTTAAATCGCTGGAATTAATTAGGCTTAAACTTCTGCATGCCGTTAATTATTGCCATGCCTTGGTCTTGCTGCTTTGCTCACGGGACTATAAACCCGGACGGAGGGAGTACCTTGGTTGGTGAGAGGTTTGAATTAAGCCCTGCAAACCGGAAAGGAGGTACTAGTACGTGCGTGATACGCTATTTATTCGTGTAGGATCGATAGTGTAGCTTGTCAGTTTCTTCAGAGGAAGGCATTTTTATCCGTGTAGGATCGATAGTGTAGCTTGTCAGTTTCTACAGAGGTAGGCATTTTTATTCAAAAAACTATCACTTCGCATCTTGCATCGCAAATAAAACTGCCAGGTGCACATTTGTAGGCTAGCTAGTGGCCGATCAGTAACTTGTAAACACTGAGCGAACAGAACTAAGTAACTGTTAATGCATCTCAATGATTCACAGATCATATACAAATATGTAGCTCCAAAAGCAAAGATCAGTCACTTCGGATCTTGCGTCGCAACTAAAACTAACTAGTATGATTCCCATACATAAGATCAACATGTTAAGGCATCTCAATGATTTACAGATCATATACAAATATGTAGCTCCAAAAGCAAAGATCTAGAAAAAACATCTGTTCTTCCTACTAACATGGATGCCTCTCTTGGCCAACATTCAGTATAGACTGAAAGACAAATTTGTTTGTGAAGTCTACAATTCCTCTTGCAAACGTAAGTGGTTTCACCAACAGCTGGAACCATGAGAATGAACCACACATGATGGAGGAACATCCACTGCAATATGATTTGGTCTTCTCTCGATCACACCATGAGACTATTTTCGGAATACAAACTTTAACTTAGGGAAAATGATGCCCATTGTATAATCAGACCAAAGCAATGAAGCACCAAGTGTTGGCCAGTAAATAGTACAGTACTACTTTTCTACAGTCCATGAAGTGACTATCCAATCTTTGTATATATTTTCAAATGGCACTGCATGCAGTGACTATAATATTCTCTTGTGCAGTTCAACCAAAATTGCGGACACTTTGTTTGTTTGCCAAATAGCAACGGGCAGACATCTCTGTCTGCACAAATATCAAGCAGCTAGTAAACATATACCACACCATGTTCGCAGTGATGGAAGAGGTGAAATCGATACAACCGAAATTGAGCATCCAATCATTGAATCCTGTCCTGCACCTCCAATGTAGGTCCACCCTGCCAATAAATTCACATGCAAACCACTAGTATTACTACCTAATGACAGTACAAAAAGAGTAGCAAGATAGTAGCAAACCATGTACCTTCGTAATGAACAGCTCATGGTGCCACCAATTGGATATAAAGGTTTGGAAAAAAACATGCTCCTAATGTTGAACCAGTTGGACTTTTTGTGCAGCTCCACTAAAATCGAGCATCCCTGTTTGCATAGATATTGAAAGTGTGATTACTATAAAAGTGGCACTAGTTGAAGCATAAACTCACAAATATAAGCATTCCAATTTCTTAATGGGGAAAGGTAGCAAGAATGTTTCTAACCACCTGTTTGAAGGAATAAACAAAGCAACAACGGCTGATGTCAGGAAGGCATACATATTTTTTTTCTGAAAAACTGAGCCATTCCTGACCTTTCTGTCGGATTTCGGGTTCCGCCAGACCCTTGAGGTTCGAACACTGGGGTGCGCGCGGAGATTTTGCCCTCTACCTACTTGCTCCTCACCGAATCGCTAGGACCTAAACTACGAAAAGAACAGCACAAGGGACACAGGGTTTATACTGGTTCAGGCCACCATTGTGGTGTAATACCCTACTCCAGTGTGTGGTGTGGTGGATTGCCTCTTGGGCTGATGATGAACAATACAAGGAAGAACAGCCTCGCGAGGGTCTGTTCTTGGCTGGTGCGATGAACTACTAGGAGGAGTTCAGTCGCTCTCTCTCTATTCTAGATGTATGCCAGATGCTCGATCTCCCTACCCTGGGGGTGGCTAGTCCTATTTATAGGCAAAGGCCCTGGGCCTCTCCCCAAATATTGAGCGGGAAGGGCGCCAACAATTGGCCATTTTGAAGGGGAATAGCGGGTACACTTATCCTGACTAAAGTTGGTCCTCGCGTGTCAAAGGCTCTGGTGATGACGCCTGCTTGGGCTCCATGATGACTTCCTCCCTGCCGTTGGGCTGGTCTTGGTCTTGTTGCACCGAAATGGATGCCTTTGCTTGATGCTCTCGCTTGCGCTTGCTCCCTTTGCACCATAGAGGAAAGGAGGACACTGCGCGGGCTGGCGCCCGACTGGCGCCCTTGGTCGTCATGGCTTGCGTCATGGGCACCTCGCGAGGTACCCCGCCTTGAACTCTCTGCCTCCTCGTGAGCCAGCCTGATGAGGCCGTGCTTGAGGAAGCTCCTTGTCGTCCGCCCCGCGAGGCTTGGCCCCTCGCGAGGGTCTTGAGCTTGTATTGATGAAGATGGGCCGCGCTGGGCCCCCTTTGAGCCACGCCGCAGGCCGCAGGCAGGCAAGTCTGGGGACCCCCGTTCCCAGAACGCCGACAGTAGCCCCCGAGCCCAAGGCGCGCCTGGACTTGGCCGAGCAGAGAGGCGAAAGGGCAAGTGCAAAGCGTCGCGGACCCTAACAGCCTGCGGCCTTGGGCGCCGCGTGGCGGTTGATTGGACGTGGGCGCCTCAGCAACCGCGCGAGTTGATAATGGAGCGGCATCTGCACTTTGGCCCCTTGCTTTCTCCAGTTGCTGTTCAGATCCCCTTTCTTGCGCCTCTCCTTCCTTCCTTCGAAACCTTCAGATCTACTCCGTCCGCGCGCCCTAGCCAGACATGGCGCCTCGCCAGGCCCCGGCCGGAGCTTGTTATTCATCCGCCTTGGACTCGCCGAACGTGTCGGAGGCGAGCCTTGCCCGGGTGACCAGATGGCGGCGGCGCAGAGCATCGACGGGGCGAAGGTGTTCAAGGCCGGCTCTGCCCTCCCCGAGGGCCAAGGGAGCACCTTCTATCCGCTCTTCGTGAGCGCCGTTGTCGCCGGTCTGGTGCCTCCCTTTTCTGAGTTCTTCTTCTCTATCCTCCGCCATTATAATCTTCAAGCTCTGCATCTCCACCCCAACTCTGTCCTTCTTCTGGCAATTTTTGCCTACTATTGCGAGGCTAGTGTAGGGGTGAAGCCCTCAGTGGCCTTGCTGCGCCACTACTTCTCCCTCCGGACCTCTCGTGGTTCCGTCTCTGCGTGTGCGAGCGTCGTCGCGTACGGCAGCTCCATCGCCATCTCAAACCCTGGGAAAAGGATCGAGGGCTTCAGGAGCAAATGGGTCTTGCTGGATGCTGGGCGCATCCACCCTCAGCTGATCCTGCCCACGGGGCACCCCGCGAGCTCCGACGACTGGTCCCGAGTGGAGCTTGTGGACCCCCTCGCGAAGCCGGTGTTGGAGAAGATGGACGCGGATCTGAGGCCGGCCAGCATGGCGGTGGCAAAGCTGACTGGTGCATCGCTGCTGAGGGAATTCCTGGAGCACCAGCTGGCTCCGCTTCGTCAGTACTCACTTCTGATGTGGATGCCCCACCCAAGCCCTGCGGTCTTGGCCGATGAGGTCTTGGCCGATGAGGATCTGGCTGCAGTTCTCTAGTCTTTGGTTGGGGGCGACATGGCGAGGTTGGAGGGTGCTCCTACGCCCCTGTTCCTCCGCGAGGACTGGGAGCAGGTAGTGGGGTCCATGCCCGTCTTCAACGGGGATGGGCCCGTGCCCGCGGAGGCTCCCGAGGACCCGGTGGACGTGTCCTCCGGCGACTCCAGCGAAGAGAAGGAAGAATGGGAGCAGGAAAAGGGGGCTGACTCCGAGGCAGAGTCAAGGGCTCCCCCCCCTCCGGTGCAGGTCCCGCACTCTCCGCCTCTCTCTGAGTGATGACGATGAGGATGATGGCGAGCAGGGCAGCGGGATCCTAGCCCCATCCCGAAGAAGGACCGGACCGGGCTCATCCCCCGCGGGTCTGCCCCAGCCCCGAAGCGATCCGCAGGCGCACCTCCTGCTCCCGAGCTCCTTGAGGCTGATCCTTGCAGCAGGCTCTCGGGCTTCAAGTATGGCCGGAGGCTGCTCGAGCCCGCGAGCGACAACCTGTAAGTGCTTGACTCCTGTCTTGTTTCTTGTTCTATTGTTGGGGCTTGACGTTCGTATCTCCCGGCTAGGCTGGCGCCCGCGGCAAAGAAGTCGAAGGGAGCTCCTGAAGTTCCATCCATGGCAGTGCCTCTGCCCATGACAGAAGGTGGCCGTGACGCACGGGCCTCTCGTGCCCGGGCGTCCTCGTGAGGCCTGGCTGAGCCGGCTGGGGCGAGCTCAGCCGCCATGGCCCAAGCGACTCCCGAGGTGCCCTTGTCTGATGCCGCCACCACAGCCGTCGTGTCGCAGCAGGCTCCACCTCAGGATACCGTGATCAAGCTGCCATCTTCTCCTCCTACTCCGACTGCTGCTTCCCCGACTACTGTTCTGGACCGCGCTGTTGCCGAACTGGACCGTCTATGGCAGGATCTTCTAGGCGCCGACACTCGCCTAGTGGCCGGGCGCTTGGAGCTAGCTTCCGGCTGGATTCACTCCGATGTTTCGATTCAGGCGGCGCTGGTCCAGGCCTCGACAGCTTGCGATGAGGAGAAGCAGGCCGTCCTTGGGGCGAAGGCTGCTCGCGACGCCCCCTTGGGGGAGGTGGCTAATGTCCGAGGTCGCTGCAAGGTGCTGGAGAGCGAGCTGAAGGGCCTGCAGGACCAGCTTGCCGAGGAGACCCGCCTTCGGAAAGAGTAGGAGGAAGGCATGAAGGCCCGCGAGGTGGCCTTCAAGGACTGGGACGCCAAGCTCAAGAAGCGCCGTGACCGCCTAGGCGCGCTGGAGTAAGAGCTGGAGGCGAGGAAGGTTGAGCTGGATGGCAAGGCACGAGTTCTTGCTGAGGATCGCGTGGCCTTTGCGGAGATGGAGGAGAAAGCTCGCACTTCACTGAAGACGCTTTATGAGAGCGGCCTGGAGAGCCCGCTGGCAGGCAAGGAGGATGGCCCCGCCAAGCTGCTTCCCTTCCTGGTTCGTGCTCTTGAAGATGTCACCCTTGGCCTTGGCCCTGCGGCTGAGGCCGAGGCACGCGTCTTGTCTTCTGCAGCGCTGACGCGGGTCTTCACCCACATCTATCTTCGCGACCCCAATGTCGACCTCGACAGCCTGCTGGAGCCAGCGAGCGGTGAGCTTGCCGCTGCTGCTAGTGAGGCCGTGAAGGGTCGTGCGGAGGCTCTGCTGGGGAAGTTCCGGGCCTTCAGCACCAAGCCAAAGCGGAGCGCTGCCAGCCCCACAACTCCACAAGGCCAACCCGCTCCGCGCAGCTCCACTGCCGGCAAGTGACTCCGTCGCAGCTCCCGTCTTGCTTTTAGTTCCTGCACATGCACCATGCCTCGGGGAGGCATTAAAACTTGCATTTGGTGATGTGATAACAGTATGGAGTGTAATATTTGCTTTGAATTCCCTGAAATTTGCGCTATTCCTTCCTACTTGCTTATGTTCTATGCCGGCAGAGCCCGGCCCCGCGCATACCTCAGCCGCCGTTAGCCCCGATCGGAAACCAGGACGGGACCAAGGGGTGAGGGGCTACGTGACAAGTTAGGCTCCTGAGTCGCAATGCTCAGGAGTCCCCCTTGGCGCTCGAACAACAAGTAGGGAGGTGAGATTTGGGGGTGACTCCTTAGGGAGGTTAGATGCGGGTGGATCTACCGTTCTACGTCTGTAGAGCCCGGCCCCGCGCATACCTCAACCGTCGTTAGCCTTTCGAAACTAAGGAGTGAGGGGCTACATGACCAGTTAGGCTCCTGAGTCGCGATGCTCAGGAGTCCTTCTTGACGCTCAAACAGCCTTCATACCTTGGCTCCGCTCGGGGAGGGACGTGCGACGAACCAGGCCCGGGGGGCCTGGCTGGGTGGCGTGCGTCTGGGCGTGACCCAGGTGCAGCCCCCGTGCCCAGCCCCCTCGTGCGGCGCTCCCAAGGGGAGGCGTTGCGATGAGGCTAGACACTGAACTCTGGGCTCCCTGAGGTTGATGCGGCCCGGGGGCCAGCCTCAGTTGTTTATCACCAGTGCGGAGCATAGCGCTTCCGTATGTGTATGGGAATAGCCGCTCCTCGGCAGTGTTGTCAGCCAGCGCGGAGCATGGTGCTTCCACTGGTGCGTGGGAGGGGGCTCGCCTCCGGGAGGAGCCCCCGGGGCGTGTACAACCCCGCCCTGACACGTGGCTGGCACGGTAGGGCTTGACGAGGTGTATCTGGGCACCCGTGAGCCAGCGCGGGACTCACAGGGCCCTACCTCAAGGCGGGTTGCGCCTGGCTCTGGGCCTTATCTTGGAGTGTGTTCCTGCAAATTTGGCTAGATGCCGGTGCTCTACGTCCTCGGGTCCCGGCCCTCGAGCTGGTCTCAGTCGTCGCTGGTATGCCAGGTCGCGATGCCGTGGACAAGACCAGAGGGTGAGGGCTGGAGAGCCGGTAGGAGCCCTGAGTCGCGATGCTCAGGTACCCCCCCTTTAACGCACAAGCTGGGTTAGATGGGGAAACTCTACGTCCTTGGGTCTCGGCCCTCAAGCTGGTCTCAGCCGTCGTTGGTATGCCAGGTCGCGATGCCATGGACAAGACCAGAGGGTGAGGGCAGGAGAGCCGGTAGGAGCCCTGAGTTGCGATGCTCAGGTACCCCCCTTTAACGCACAAGATGGGTTAGATGTCGAAACTCTACGTCCTCGGGTCCCTGCCCTCGAGCTGGTCTCAGCCATCGCTGGTATGCCAGGTCACGATGCCGTGGACAAGACCAGAGGGTGAGGGCTGGAGAGCCGGTAGGAGCCCTGAGTCGCGATGCTCAGGTACCCCCCCTTTAACGCGCAAGCTTCCGACATCTAGGAAGAAAAGGTGCCACGGACAGGCACCAAATAACAAGCATGATGGGTCGAAAGCATGGCCCTAAGATAAACGCAAGAAGGGTACACGCCGCTGGGTCAGACCCGAGCGACTTGGGGATGATGCAACCCGACGGGCGCCCCCAATAAAGTAAGCTAAGAACATGAAATAAAAAGGGATATATGCCACAGGGACGGACCCACGCGGCCTGGGAATAATGCGGCCCTGAGGGCGCTCCCAGCTGGAAATGAAACTTAAAAGATGTCACCTGTTGAAGTTGGGGACGAAGGGGTGTTGGTGTAGTAGACTCGGTGGGCTGCGGGAGCCGATCCTCACGAGCCCCCAGGCTAGGGGCCTCGGGAGGCTCCGGAGGCGCTGGTGGCCCCTCGCGGACCATCTCCATCTCCACCGGGGCTGCGGATCGCCTGACCTCTTGAGCCTCCAGGATGGCCCTCATGAGGCGCTGGTACGCGGCAGCCGCGTTCGGCAAGCCATAAGGCATGCGAACATAGCTGTGGAGCGGACCCTCGTAGCGTCCCACTTGCGAGGGCCAGAGGCGCTCCTGAGACGCGGCTCGGTTGAGCCCTGGTATGTCGATGCAGACGCGCAGCCCACCATACTCGCCTGGATGGGGGGCTATAGCGGGCAAGCGACGGCTGCCTCTCATGACTCTTGACTCCTGTAGCTCCTGAATGGCCTTGCTGACGAACTCCTGAGGGTTTGGCTCTCCTTGCCTTGCTCCTTCTTGAGGGAAACGTGCTTCGAAACACGCCTCCACGTGGTGCCCAAGCGCCTCCCTCGTGACCATGGCAAAGTCGGCGGCCCTCCAGGGGAGAGCCCTCGAGCCCTGCCTAAGGAGGGCGCTGGGCGCGCTTCCCTATGCGATGGAAGGAGGTTCCCCCTGAGCAGGCGCGGGCCCTGAGGGGCCTGCCTCCTGAGGGGCCGGGCCGGACAATGTCTTCTTCTTCTTGGGGGCGGCCTCGGGAAGCCTCCTGCTTCCGCGGTCCGGGTCTTCTAGTGATGCGGCCTGAAAGGCTCGCTCTAGGGAGCACACTGCGTCTCTCTCTTCGCAGGGCACCGTGATGACCCCTCCACTTCCTGGCATCTTGAGGACGTTGTAGCCGTGGTGGGTTACAGCCATGAACTTGGGCAGCGCTGGGTACCCGAGGATGGCATTGTACGGCAGGCAAATGTGGGCGACGTCGAAGTCGATGAGCTCGGTGCGGTAGTTGTCGCGTGCCCCGAAGGTGACAGGGAGGCGGACCTGCCCAATCGGGACTGTGGAGCCGTCGGTGACTCCGGAGAAGGGCTTGGTTGGTTGAAGCTGATTGTAGGGCACTTGGAGATTGTTGAACGTTTCCACGGACAGGACGTTGAGCCCTGCCCCGCCATCGATGAGGGCCCTGGTGGCTAGCACGTTGCTGATGATTGGGGAACAAAGCATCGGGAGGACTCCGGCTGTGGTCGCGCACTTGAGCTGATCCGCTGAGCTGAACGTGATGGCGCATGCCGACCATCTGAGAGGGCGCGTGGCCTCGAGCTTGGGGAGGACTGCATTCACTTCACGGGCGAACTGCTTGAAGATGCGCTGAGAGGCTGGGGCTTGAGCTCCACCCAGGATGCAGGCGATCGCACGTGGTTCCTGGAAGCCCCCAGCCCCCTCGTCCTGATGACGGTCCTCATTTCTCCTTGGCTGCGGCGGCAGCGGAGGGAGGCCTGCGTTCCCTTGCGGGCGATCCTCGCGAGGCTGATCCCTCCAGCCTCCCTCGCGAGGCGGGTCCTGCCAGCGATCCTCGCGAGGTTGGTCGCGCCACCCTTGGCGTGGGCCGCGGTCTTCCCAGCGTCCTGCGTTCCTTCCTCCTCCTCGGCCGTAGCCCCGGTCGCTGCGGTCAGGACGTCGGCCGACCCTTCCTTCACGCACGGCCCAGAGCTCTTGGCATTCATTGGTGTTGTGGGTGTGGAAGTCGTGGTACACACAGTACCGACTGCCCTTGGAGGATTCGGGCTGATCTCTGCCCCGCTTGGTGTCTGGCTTTGCCGCGAGCACGGCAGCCCCCTTCCACTTCACGTCCTTGGCCTTGGGCTTCTTCTCTTCTGGGTCTGCGGAAGGCAGCTCGAGGAGGGAGAGGCGCCCTTCCTCAGCCCTTGCGCACTTGGTCGCCAAGTTGAACAGCTCCAAGGAGGTGCACAGGTCTTCATACATCGCCAGCTCCTCCTTCATCTTGACGTTGCGCACGCCGTCGGAGAAGGCTGAGATGATGGCCTCCTCCGTCACCTTGGGGATCTTGAGGCGTGCGTTGTTGAAGTGCTGGATGTACTTCTGCAGGGTTTCCCCTGGTTGCTACTTGATACGGCGCATGTCGCTCACGGCGGGTGGCCAGTCGCGAGTACCCTGGAAGTTGGCGATGAAGCGGATGCGCATCTCGTCCCAGGAGGAGATCGTGCCTGGAGCCAGATTCAGGAGCCAGGTGCGGGCCCCGTCCTTGAGCGCCATGGGAAACCAGTTCGCCATGACCTTCTCGTCTCCGTTGGCAGCCTCGATGCCCAGCTCATAAAGCTGGAGGAACTCTGTAGGGTCAGCCATGCCGTCGTAGCGAGGAGGCAGGTCCGGCTTGAACTTGCCGGGCCACGCAACGCTGCATAGCTCGGTGGTGAAGGCGCGGCAGCCCGCTGTGGCCACAGGAGGCCTTGGGCGACGAAGCAGGGAGCACTCGGGCAGCTTCTCGAGGGCGAGGGACTTCTTGGCAGCTCTGCTCTTGCCGCGCTGGCGCCTGACGGAGCGGGTTCCGCCCAGGGGCCGCGCGCCTTGGGGCCAGGGAACCTTCTTGAGGGGAGGCGGCTGAGGCACCCCAGGAGCTTCGTTGCCCGCGTAGGGCGGGGCGCGGTGCAGCGAAAAGGACGGCACGAGGGAGCCCCCAGCGGTGCGGACGAGCTCGGCGACTCGGTCGAGCCACTCTTCGTAGACGTCGTCGATTGGGCGGTAGCGCAAGAGCTTGTTTGCCGCGATGAGCGCAGCTCGAGCCTCCATGGCCGCGCGGGGCGCGCGGGACGAAGAACCAACAGGGGTGAGCGAGGGTGTAGCGGTGCGGCCATCTCGCCTCATGTATGGATGCTGGGATGATGCTTGCTGCTCGTTCCCCGCTGGGCCGGTGGCGGCGTTGACAGCAGGTGACGGGGAGCGATGAGGGCGCCCGCCGACGGGAGCCGTCTGGGCGACGCGGGAAGCGAGGGCGGCTCGGCGCTCGGCGCGGGCCCGACGAGCGTCAGACATGGATGCGATGGTTAGAGAAGAACAAGACGACGGAAGGCGAATTCCGGCGCACCCCTACCTAGCGCGCCAAATGTCGAATTTTGGGTTCCGGCAGACCCTTGAGGTTCGAACACTGGGGTGCGCGCGGAGATTTCGCCCTCTACCTACTTGCTCCTCGCCGAATCGCTAGGACCTAAACTACGAAAAGAACAGCACAAGGGACACATGGTTTATACTGGTTCAGGCCACCATTGTGGTGTAATACCCTACTCCAGTGTGTGGCGTGGTGGATTGCCTCTTGGCTGATGATGAACAATACAAGGAAGAACAGCCTCGTGAGGGTCTGTTCTTGGCTGGTGCGATGAACTGCTAGGAGGAGTTCAGTCACTCTGTCTCTCTCTCTCTCTCTATTCTAGATGTATGCCAGATGCTCGATCTCCCTACCGTGGGGGTGGCTAGTCCTATTTATAGGCAAAGGCCCTGGGCCTCTCCCCAAATATTGAGCGGGAAGGGCGCCAACAATTGGCCATTTTGAAGGGGAACATCGGGTACACTTATCCTGACTAAAGTTGGTCCTCGCCTGTCAAAGGCTCTGGTGATGACGCCTGCTTGGGCTCCACGATGATTTCCTCCCTGCCGTTGGGCTGGTCTTGGTCTTGTTTCACCAAAATGGATGCCTTTGCTTGATGCTCTTGCCTGCGCTTGCTCCCTTTGCACCAAAGAGGAAAGGAGGACACTGCGCGGGCTGGCGCTCGACTGGCGCCCTTGGTCGTCATGGCTTGCGTCATGGGCACCTCGCGAGGTACCCCGCCTTGGACTCTACGCCTCCTCGTGAGCCAGCCTGATGAGGCCGTGCCTGAGGAAGCTCCTTGTCGTCCGCCCCATGAGGCTTGGCCCCTCGCGAGGGTCTTGAGCTTGTGTTGATGAAGATGGGCCGCGCTGGGCCCCCTTTGAGCCACGCCGCAGGCCACAGGCAGGCAAGTCTGGGGACCCCCGTTCCCAGAACACCGACACTTTCCTCTTCTTTTAAGCAAATTTTGTGCAGTTCTACTAAAATAAAATTCCATCACTGCCTTGACAATTTAGTTACACTGTACAAAAGGAAATGACTTAACATTACATCATGATGTCGGGTATGTAGTAGACATGCATTAGAGACAAACATACAGACCTCCTCCGATAACATAATGAACATTAATTTTAACAAAGGTGTGACTAGCTTTACCGGGATAATTTGAGTGAACTCTACACCCTCTGTTCTTTAATATAAGATGTTTTTGCGGTTCAATTTAAAGTACCCAAACATCGAATATTTAGAAAAACAGGTAGTAGTTTCCTTGAGCACATATCTGGGAAAGCTTGCCACACTTTATTTATGTCCATATGCTAATGCAACACCATTCGAATACTACAAATATACACTAATCTAGTGGCTAGTGCAACAATAGAGTAGTTAGTTTATTACAGGGTACAGTACAATGGTTTTACTGAACAAATTTCAATAAACTCTAGCACTTGAAGGTTTCTATAAGAATTAATAATACGGAATGTAAAGGTAACAAGTTTCAGCATTGGTGTACTAGCTGTGCATGAGCATTAAACCAAATATAGAAGTCTGAAGGTAACTAGCATTATTTAACTAATGACAGTATAAAAAAATTGCAAACCATGTACCTCCAAGGTAAATATCATTTTGAACTCGGGGGGACCTTAAAAATTGCTATCCCAATCTTGATAATCAATCAAACATAAAAACTTGATCTTTCCTCTTGATAATCAAGAGAACAGCCAGAGGAGGAGGTGCCCACTCTTGACCTTTCCTCTTGTCTTCATAATTGTCTGTGCAGTTTAACCAAAATAAAATGACATCAGTGCCTTGGCATTTTGGTGACACTGTACAAAAAAATTAACTTATCTCATGAAAGTGAGGTATGTAATCTATAAGCATTAACAGTGCAAAAATGTGAAGGTAGTAACAAGTTTCATCGTTGGTATATTGGCTGTGCAACAGCATTAGAATGCCTTAGCTGAAAAATCTTTAATACATCCACAATCAACAGCTAACCCTGAAATGATCCAGTGACATTAAATGGCACTGCTTAAATTTATCTGTGGCATTAGACTGAGAGCGGCATTAGTTAAATGTGGCATCACTTTAGCAGTAGCATTGCTTGACTTGACTGCTGGCGTTATACTAACAGCAAAAAAGTGGCAATAAGAGCATGGGAGGCCCATTCGGACAGTGGGCGCACCAGTATGATGTACCTCCACGGACGCAGAGTGGTGAGGGAGGTATGGTTGCCCAGAGCAACAAATATCCAGGTAGCATATGTGGATTACGTCCCATTTTTGTTCTCTTTAGCCACCCTTTTCCTATGTTAGGACAACAAACCGATCGACCTAGTCATTCTCTATTGCGTTGTCATGCCTTTCTACCCTTCTTCAACCAAGAGACATGAGACTCGTTCCTTAGCTACTGATTTTCCCCTTTTCAACCTAGATGCGGGTTCGATGCCTACTCTCTTGGACAGTACAGTCTCCCTTCCTTTCCTTATTCAACCCAGACATGCATTAGTCTGCATGAAGTAGAGTTTCCTTTAATAGTGCAAAATATGGTTTTCGTCTGCGTGGCCAGCAGAGCAGAGGATAGTCAATTGGGAAGATGGTGGAGTGGAAAAAGATCCACATGCAACGACGTGCCAGATGGGGCAATAGAACAAGGGTATGGTTCGAAAAGAGGTAGCATACCTGAGGGTCAGCGAGAAGTGGCTTCGCTCGTGGTCGTTGTCCTCCGCACACACTACGACAGCGATCCCGCACGGGCGCTAGGTCTGAGAGGACGGCCTTGTCGTCAGTGCGTGACCTCGCTCGCCGATGACGAGTGCGTCAACGCTGCACGTCCTTTGCTTCCCCGGCGGATCTGTGACCACCGGTGAGGAGGGAGAGAGGGGCCGTCTTTTAAGATCTGGAGAGAGGGTGGTAGTGGGAGAAGCAAGTGGGCAGCCCTTGGCAAGAAAGCGCTGAAGCTCCAGCCTACATATCTTCTTTATTCTACTAGTACTGGTGGTGGAGTAGTGGTAGAGTAGTTTATATTTTCTCTGCGTACAGTACCAGTTAGTCATGCTTCAAAACTGAACGGCGCGCCACTAAAAAAATAAAGGCCGATAACTAATGTGGCACCTCGGGCCAACGCGGCCAGATCGCATTTTGCACGAGAAATTACACACCATGTCTTATTGACATGTGGTCCCATTCCACATAATAGTGAGACGACGGCGAGTAGTAGGAGTATTTCCGAACCGACGTGTAGGCCGGGGCGCCCCTTCGTGAACCGTGGCAAACTAGCAACCATCCACCGACTCTTCACCTTTCCCTCTCGATTTGGAACTACTGTCGCACGCTCTTCCTCTCCCTCCTCCATTTTCTTCAGCCCTTCACCCTTTCTTGTGCCATTATTCGATCGTCTTCTCCATGGAGGGAACAGGACGGAAACGACCCCGTTATTCTTGCCCCGATCTGAAAGATGACGTGGTGGAGGAACTCATTGATCGGTGCGACGTCATCACCTCGGCTAGCATGGCAGGTTCGTTCAAGCCCATTCTCGACTCAACTAATAACATCATTACAAGGAACCCAAGAGTCAAGGAGCTGTTTGATCTCCCCTATCTTCTTCGCCGTGACCCTGATGACTGGCGCCGTCACGACAGAGGCCTCGCCCTGTGCAAGTTGATGCCGCTTGATAATGATACGTATGATGTTAAGATGCCATCGCTTGAGGGCAAGGCTTGGGCAGGCGCAAATGGAGATTGGGTTGTTTACATTGGGTCCAACTGCGAGTGGGAACTTGTGAATGTGTACACTCGTGACCGGGTTCCACTTCCAAAAATCTCAGCAGACTGCCCAGAGGTTGAGCACACCGGTATTGTACGCACGTTCAAATACAATCATGGTGACTGTCTTCTACGGAAGATAGCAATTTCTCGAGTCCCCAACCGCTCTTGGAATTACAACAACTATGAAGTTGTTGCTATCTTTGACAAGCTTGTTGCCGTCATCAGTGGTTTGACTGGATGGATATTGCTCAAAAATCAGTTTCTATACACAGATGAGTACTGTGATGCAATTCAATACGAGGGACTTGTGTTTGCTGCCACCACTCGTGGCACTGTTTTTGCATGGCATCCTCGTTGTTTCGGTACGTTTGTCTTCCACCGTAATTATAATTGTTTCATCCACATGCATGCGGGTTAGCAAGGCTGGTCATAGTGGGGAGTAACTTAGACTAGTAACATGCATATGTTACTAGTTTATGTTACTACCTCTATAGTGCATAGTATCTTAGATTAGTATCATAGGTGGTCTCATTTATTGCCATGCATGACACATAGTAGCATCACATTTATGATGTTACCGTATCTACCTATGTTACTATAACCATCTCTCTCTTCCTTAATTGCCTGCCACATAAGCATGTTTGCGAGTCCCAAGTGCATGATACTACTTATGTTACCCCCACTATGGCCAACCTTACTAATTAACCTTCTTCTTGTGTTTCCAAGGTCCTGTGAACATTCCACCACCTATACTTGAAGATTTTTATAACCAAGGGGGATATGATGATGGTGATGATCACGAGCATGAGGACGAGCAGCGCCCATATACTATTTGGCGCCTGGCAACTAATTCCGATGGATCACCTCTTCTCGTGTGTATAAAGCCCACTGATGATGTTACTACTAAGGAAGCAGGTGTAGTCTCCCATGGTCGCACTCTCCGGACCTATTCTAACACCCGTTGCATGGTATTCGGGATGGATACTAGTGTGCTAGCGCCAACTCCTTCTCCCTGGTACATAATTGATAGTCTTGGAGAAAATTCGCTCTTCCTTGGACAAAACTATCCAATGATGG
The DNA here is from genome assembly GCF_018294505.1 of Triticum aestivum. NCBI lineage: Eukaryota > Viridiplantae > Streptophyta > Magnoliopsida > Poales > Poaceae > Triticum > Triticum aestivum. The sequence goes on from NC_057810.1 coordinate 277,160,801, forward strand.
TGAAAGGCAATCCAACTGCTGTTGACACAACGTTACTACCATTTATGAGAAGCAACTGTGTCTATACCTCGGACATTTGGGTGGTTCCCTACCTTGGTACTGATATAGTAGGCCGCTTCAGCCTGGATGATCAGTCCTGCGTTGGTCTCCAGATCGACAATGGATGGCCGGTCCCAGAGAATCACTTGTGGTTCGAAGAAAGCATTTCCAACGCAGAATAATGTTTGAGTTGAAGTTCATTTCATTGCTTGTTATTTGTTGTGTGGTGAAAACTTTAGTATTTATAATGTATCCTCGTTGTCGATGTGGGTTGATGACCTGTTGTATGTAATAAAATGATATGCCTGTGATAAACTTACTAAATTTATGAATGGCTTTCGAGTTGCTTCTGTGAGTGAGTGGTGTGACAAGGCAAAAAAATATATTTTCCGAATACATAATTGTACGTGCATTGCAACAGGTTATCGGATGGGGCCAATCAACAATAGTAGTACACTATTTGTACTAGCTTCACATGCTTTGCGCGTCGTGCGGGTGTTTTTACTGTAGCCATACTGTACTACATAACCAGCACCTCGAATCCTCGATACTAGTAGTACTATATAGTACTAACTAGTAGGAGTAGTAGGGTGGCATGGGCCAGAACAAGCATTCACGTCCACGAGTACGGCACACGCCACCAGCACGACTTCCATCTGACATCATATTTCTTGGAGTCCGTGCTAGAGAAATCTCTTCAACCTCATCATTTCTCTAACTCAGCCATCGCGTGGCGGGCGAGGTTGGGGTTTGCCGATAGTCGGTTTCCTTAACTGCGGTCCCACTTGTAAGGCCAACTGCAACGCACGACCCCAAACGGACCTCCGTTTTGCACGAACTCCAACGATAATTTTGACTAGAAAAGCAAGACCAAAGAAAACAAGAACCACAAGAATACATTTTACTACTCCTGTAAGTTGGATTAGTGACTTCTCGATGCATTCATTGTTGATCTGCGGAGGCTCGATCTTGTGTGCTTCTTTCTTCTTCGAGTGTAAAGAAGTAGACGTTGCTTCCTCGCATCTAGTCTCATGTCTAGCCTCTATTCTAGTACTCCCTCCGGTCCGTTTTTCTCTGCGTCTAAGCAGCAACACGCATACCAAGTAGGAGTATCAACAAGTGCACTAATCTCATCTATAGCCTCTGTGCTAGCTAAAAGTGATAGAACATCTACTAAATTGCGCTCTATTAATATATGGATGTATTCTTCTTCCCAATACAAAAACTTGCATCCATTCTACTCCCTCCGTTACACAATACATGCCTTCTATTTGTCAAAAATATATATGTATCTAGACATGTTTTAGTATATAGGCACATCCATTTTTGGACAAATGGAAGTCAAGTATTTTGGAACGGAGGGAGTACACAATAAATTTTTTAAGTTAGCACAACTAGTCTAATCCGAGAGCACAACCGAAGATTTGGTCGGGTTCTTCCTCCTTTTGCCGACACGTGGGACATCCAACATCCAGGTCGTGTCATGAAAGAAAATAGAGTGGTAGTTGATAAGTTGAAGCCACGAGATGTGCATCTTGGGTTAAACTGTAAATAGAATCTTACTACTCTTGAGTAACTCCAAAAGCGGCCACCGAAGATCTTTCTTGGATTTGTTTTTCATCACCAGCACGTCGAGGTGAAAGATGTGCAGGTTTAGTGGGTCCTCTTGTGTTTTCACTGACATGTGGGGCCGCATGTGAGCAAACAGACGATGGGCTTCGCGCGTCCGCTGGCTGACTGAGAAGAGAGATAGAGGAGTGCTGAGCACGAACTGCAGGAAATTTGTTCTATGTACTGTACCTCGATATAGGCTCGATATGGTGGGGTGGCATGGGCCATAACTAGCATTCACGTCTAGCACTATGGCACACGCCACCCACACGAGTCCCATCCGACACCAATTCTTGGAGTCCGTGCTACAGCCATCTCTTCTCCCTCCTGTTTTCTCAGCCATCACGCGGTGGGCGGGGTGGGGGTTTGCCGATAGTCGGTTTGCTCAACTACGGTCCCACTTGTAAGTGAAAATGCAACACCGCATGCATTCCCGCTTGAGCGGCGTGCCAGACCAACCGTGTGGGGATGCGACGCGAACACGGCAGGCTTTTCCTTTTGAACTAGTAACTTGTAAAATTTGGTTCTGCTCCATGGCGCGATTGATAGATAGAAAATAACGATTTTGCCTAGAGTAATGAGAAGTTTGGTTCTGGCGCCGTTCATGCATGGAGTACGTACGAAAATTATGAAGTTGATGTGAAAGGTAAGATAATTACTGTAGTATCATATACTACTACATAGATTTGACGGAAAGATAAAAATACATACGGATCCATCAACGACATCCTCACGCCCTAGTGCGGCGGGTCACCAACCAACGTGTGAGGAGCAGCGGTGTTGGCGGCGAGCTCAACATGCTTCTGAATAGTGCGTCCAAGGTTGCCCTGCGGTCCAAGAAGGCCAGCGTCCTATCGTCCTCCTCTTGCATGCGCGTAGACGTGGGTGATTATGTCCATGGTGTCTTGCTGCACCAGGCGCTGCGCGGCGAGTGCGACCTCAAGGTGGACATTCTCTGGCGCGACAGCGGGCAGTCGCAGGGCCACCAGTGCGTCGAACAGGTTGTCACCATAGTGTCCGTTGAGGGCGGCGGGCATCACAGAGCCTAGGCGCGTCGGCTGAAGGCTTACGTCAAAGTTATCCGCGAGCTTCTTGACAACGGTGAACTTGTTGAGGAAACCGATAAGGACCTCGTCGAACAAGGAGACGAAGCTGTCGTCCAAGCGGCCCCTCGCCCTACTGGCCTCAAGCAATACTACCTGGAGACGTTCCTTGTTGCCGGGCCGCAGGCTGGCGTCGTGGACCATCCGGCACAGCCGGCTGATGCTCGCGCTCATCGCCTCCATGGGTCTAGCTTAGCTTCTACTAGTTAACTGATCTTGCGATTCGAGTGATCACTCTTGCCCTTGGTTAGCGTGCGTAGGTGCATAGGATTTCGTACTACTCCTCGGCCCTCTACTACACCTGCCTTTGGCTGTATGATAGGTGGGCCAGCCACCCCCTGGGACCACGTGTCATTCACCCAAAGGCAGTTGTCGTAAGTCAATGAAGCTGCGCCCCCCTCCGTGCCGGTGCAGTATAGTCATCTCACTGGACCTCTAGTTGGGGTCAAACGAGAGAAGTTTGATGTTTACTGGTATATTGGTCCCCTTTGCATTTTGCGCCAAGTTTTGACCTTTGATTTAACTAATAAAATGTTAATGCATGTAAACAAAAATGTTGTGTAAGTCACATTACGAAAACCAAATAATCCCAAAATACTTAGGCATGGTGCATTAACTCCCTCCTTGTTTCTTATTTCGTGACATATCAACCAATGAGAGATGTGGGCCGTGCATGCTTTCAATAACTGGAGACTACCAAACATGACATGCAGTGTTTAGTTCATTGCATGTAATCCTATTAAGACTCTAGTTAGCAAGAAAACATTAAGTTCTCTCGCCGATAGGAATAAAACACCATGTATTTATTTACAGAGGGAGTAGTACATTTTTGTGACATGCATTACTAGATATTGCTAGTCAAATACTAAAATCCAGATGGACGTGGTAGTACTCCTAAATCCAGACAGTGGTGCTACTAGTACTAGTAGTACTACTACCAATGTAGTACTCCTAGGAGTACTAGCACTGTACTACCCGGTTGTCAAATCATTACGTGCTGCTCCTCACAGTGAAGTGACAAGACCCTGCGCCGGAGATGACACCTGAGTATAGGCGCCGTTTTGGCATACCATAGTCAGCCTCACCGTCTGCAGTCACTATCATCATGGCTGTAGAGCTAGCCTGCTTACAACTAGCCCAGTTCGACATAATTTCCCGTGCGTAGATGCCTGTGCATTGCACGGAACACCAAGATTGGGAGTGGACTGCTCCGGCAGCGGCCATCGGGCCAGATTTTTCCACGGCCTTCTAGATGTGGTGGGGAGGAGATAAGGCTGATTGTGAGAGACAAGGAGTTGCTCGTAAATAGGGAACAAGTGTGGGCATATTTTTGCAAAAATGGAGAAGCTTGGTTTGTATGCGTCAGATATAGATTCGACGACTACTTGTGAAAGATGGGAGGCACAACATCATCACCAACTCAGGACCTGTTTGATTCGCAGGATTTTGAAAACGCAGGAATAGGACACGACAATATTACAAGTTTCAAACTGATATTACAAATGTTAGGAGTAATGCTTGTAAGTGCATCTAGTGCCACCCCTAGTTGGTTTTGGAGTATTGACGACAAAGTTGGTTGAGGGACTAATGCGTTTGTGAGAATTGCAGGATAATGCAGGTAGTGTCCCTCATTGATTCGGTTTACCTACCGGAGATGACCCCTAAAAAATGTATGAAGACAATGAAGACGATGGTGGTATGAGAAGATATTCATATTGAAGACTATGACATGAGAAGACATTGCGTGAAGACTATGGAGCATGAAGACTGTGTGGATTCGCTGTTTCCTTTTCTTCTTTGTTGAGTCATAGGATCCACCGTACTGTTAAGTGGGGTCCAAGTGAACTAAGTCAGAATGACTGAAGTGATGCTCAACCCAAATCCTATGTCTTCGAGCGAAGACAATGAGAGCAAATCTTATCCAGAGCTGGATGAGTCAGCTTTGCTTGTATCCCAAGTAAAGTTGCCATGTCTGTTTGAAATCTGACCATTGGAACACGTGTCAGTTCCTTAGTGACCCAGGGTCATTTCGGACATATCAGGTTGGGTTGCCCAGTGGCTATGAATAGCCCACTCCCTACACCATAAATTGGTGACTGCTCAGAGTTAGTGCACGGCTTTTGTCGTTTGAGAGCAACCCACCTCGAAGCCTTTGAGAGAGAGAAATCCTTGCGAGGACAAAGCCCAAACACCCAGAGCCAAAGAGTGTTAGGCACCACTGAAGTCTTTCTGTCTGTGTGACCTATTACACTTGAGGACTGTGAATCCTCCAGCCGGTTAGGCGTCGCGTTCTGAGCATCCAAGAGTCATTGTGGATCGCTGGTGAACGAAGTCTGTGAAGGTTTGGAAGTCTACCTTGAAGACTTACCAGAGTGATTGGGCGAGGACTGGGTGTCCTTAGCTCAAGGGGAATAAGGTGAAGACGCGGTCTTCTGAGTTGAATCTCAGCCTCCCTAACCAGACGTACAGTTGTCACAACAACTGGAACTGGTCCAACAAATCCTGTGTCTTCAACAAGTGACTGGTTCTATCATCTCCCTTCCTTTACTTAAGTTTGTCTTCGTGAAGTCATTATCTATCTGTCGTACCTGTTTGACTTCATTGCTTGACTACTACTGTTGATTGGCTTCATACTATCTTCCATCCTGATCCTTACTACTTAGCTGCTATTAGTCCTGTACTTTCACATTATTGCATACTTGACTATGGTTTGCTTATGGTAGTTTATCTTCCGCTGCATATCAACTAGGTCATTTCTGCTGTTTGTCTTTGAAACTTCTGAGTTTTGAAGACTTCCATAAAAATCACCTATTCACCCCCCTCTAGTCGATACTAGCACTTTCAATTGGTATCAGAGCAAGGTACTCCCTTGTTCTGTGTGATTCGGTTTAACCACCTGGAGTTTTAGCTATGTCGACTGCAGGGATAATCAAGGTCTCCGCTGCTTGCCCCGTGTTCGATGGAACTGAATATCCCTACTGGAAGAATAAGATGCGTATGCATCTTGAAGCCATTGATGTCGACCTCTGGATTCAGAAGAGGAGTCTGCTTCTGAGGAGTCTGCTTCTGAGGAGGTGGAGGTGGAGTCTAGAGAGGAGTCCGACCCTGGCGTTGCGAGTCTGGCTATAGCCACAGCCTATGTTGCCAAGTCCATCTTCAACACTAAAGACAATGACTTCCACACCAACGCTAAAGCTGATGATGAAGACGATCCTACTCCCACCTACTGCTTCATGGCACGTGGTGCCAAGGTAAAATCACGTGATGCTTACTTTCAAACATCAAGTGAAGATGACTCTGATTCTGAATCCAAACCTAGCTACAAATCACTAGCTAAAATTGCAACTGAACAACAAAAGGCTATGGAACATACTCAAAAACTGTTAGACAAAAGCGATGACCTGTTGGACGCGGAAATGACACGTTCACAGTCCTTAGTTGAAGATATAAAAAATCTTCATGCTAAGTACCAAGAACTTGAAGGCCGTCATGAAACGCTCTCAACTACTTATGAAAAGCTCTCCTATGATTATCTTCAAAGGAAACAAGATCTTGAGAAATTGAGAGCGGCTCATGAAGATCTTCAAAAAGAGAATGAGTCACTTCGCGCTCAACAGATCAGTCCCGCTCAGGATGGATTTGAACCACCATGGAACACCCCGAATTCGTTGCGCCAGGTGTCCGCCAGTTATTCGCCGTAGTTGCCTTGTCATTTTCTTGCGTGTTGCATTTTATCATGTCATCATGTGCATCTCATTTTTCATACGTGTTCGTCTCATGCATCCGAGCTTTTTCCCCGTTGTCCGTTTTGCAATCCGGCACTCCTATGTTCCCCGGCGTCCCCTTCTTGTCTCTTTTCGTGTGCGGGTGTTAAACTTTCTCGGAATGGACCGAGGCTTGCCAAGTGGCCTTGGTATAGCACCGGTAGACCGCCTGTCAAGTTTCGTGTCATTTGGAGTCCGCTTAATACTCCAATGGTTAACCGGGTAACCGCAAAACCCCCTTTCTCTTTGCAGCCCAACACCCCTCCAAAGTGGCCCAAAAACCCAGCAAACCCCCTCCATGCTCTCGGTCGTTCGGTCACGATCGTGTGGGCGAAAACCGCTCCTCATTTGGACTCTCCTAGCTCCCTGTACCTATATATATGCCTTCCCCTTCTAAATTTGCGGTCTAACCCTAGCCTTCCCCTACCTCGCGCCACCGGACAAAAATCCCCACCGCCGGACATGTCCGCCCGGCCACCTCACTCCAACCAATAGGAGCGCGCCACCTCAGCCCGCCGCTGCTCTCCTCCTATCCCACCTCGCCACGTCGACGCCGCCGGCCCCTCTCTCTCTCCTTCGCACCGCCGGCCCACGGGGCCCGAGTTGGGCCCGCGCGGCCCGCCCGCC
>NC_057810.1:277168449-277203579 GCF_018294505.1 Triticum aestivum
GGCCTCGCCCCGCAGCCACGCCGGAGCCGGCCGCCGCCCCTCGCCGGCAAGCTGCCCCACGCCGTCCAACGCCGGGAACCGGCCGGATCCGGTGAGATCCGGCCCGGATCCATCTGCCATGGCCTCCCCGACGTCTTCCCCGAGCTCCGGCCACCTCCTCTCCATCTCCGGCGATTTCTTCCTCGACTCCGGTGGGATTCCGGCGAGATCCACGCCGCCGTTGACTTTCTCCCGGGGTGAGAAATTTGGCTGTCCTAGGATTTCAGCATTATCATGCCATGTTCATCGCATCATAACTTGCTGCATACTGCTCCGTTTCGTGCGTGTAATATGTCAAATTGTTTGTCTCGACGAGTACTTCACTTAATTCCATTGCATCATGTTCATTTGAGTCCATATTGATGCTAGAATCATCATTGCAAGAGTGCTATATGATGTTATCTGCTGTCTGTTAACAGAACATGCTCATTTGTCATTTTTGCCATGTTTGATGTGTGCATCCTATGAACATGAGCTCTACATGAATTTTTAACTACATGATGCCATCTTTACAGGGGTGCCATCCATGTATTTTTGTGAGTCTTGTACTTAGTGCATCGAGCTTGTTAAGTAGGGTACTTGCTGTTGCTGTTTTGCTAGGCTGATTCTGTTATATTTTGTTGCTATGTAAACCTGCTGCTACAAGTCATTCCATGCATAATCTGGAGATGTTCACTAAGGATGTTTTGTTATAAATGTCATGCTCATCCATTCATGCCTCTGGTTGCATTTATAGCCTGCAGTAGCTTGTTGTTATATTGCTCCAAACTTGCTAAATAATGTTGCTGTCAGCATGTTAACATTAAGTTCAATGTTGCCATGTTAGTTGTTAGTGATCCAAGCATGCTATGAACTTGCTATTGCCATGCTTAGCTTCACAAACATGTCTTCTTACTGTTGGTTGCCTTTCCATGCCATGTATTTCTCTGTGGTGAGTGGTTCAAGCTCACCAACATGCCTACTTATTGTTGTTCCTGCCATGTTTGAATCTGTCATATAACTTGCCATGTTTACATGGGTGCCATCATATCTTCTGATCCTTTTTGGCTCATGGTCAGTAAGGGTCTTCTGTTCTATGCAATTAGTAGTTTCATGCGATGCCTTTGTTTGCCATGTTAAGTTCCTGTAACATGTTGTTTGATAGCTCTAAACATTGCAACCTGATGTTATTTCTGCTAAGCCCGAAACTGTTGTTATTTGCAATCTTGCCATGTCCTTTTGAGCATGTTCTAGTTGTTTCTGGAGTTAGCTCAGTGTTCATGTTTTGTCATACTTTACCTGTACTTGATGCACATGCCTTTTGTTATTATGTTGGGGTGCTGTAGCATATTGTTTTGGTGCTTGCAATATGCCTAGTTGCTGTTTTGGACAGATTGTTGTTATGTCTTGTATAGTGTATGTGTTGAACCGTTGCTCCGTTTTGAGTGTGCTCTATATGAAACTTGCTTGTTTTTGCATGTAGTTTCATATTATCATGTTGCATCCTTGTTTTGAGGTGTTTGCTTGATGTTTGTATGCATTTTGCATCAATGCCATGTTTAACTTGTTTTGCTCATATCTTCTAGGCCGTAGCTCCGAACTAAATGAACTTTATAGGTAACTTGACTAGAATTTCGTGTAGATCATCTTGGTGCTTCTTAACTTGCTGTTTAACTACTTTATCATAAGGTTTATTCAGTTCTGGACCAATTTCTAAATTTGCATATGAGGACTTACCGGAATTGTTATATGTTGTTTCCGGCCTCATTTAAACTTGCTTTGATGTGTTGCTCTTGTTTGCATCATCTCTTGCCATGAGTAGCTTCATGTAGCTTTGTCATGCATCATGCTTGTGTGCATCTTGTCTTGTCTACGTGTGGTGTGTTTACTATGTTGTGTGCTTCTTCTCGATAGTTCCCGTTTCGTTGCGATCGTGAGGATTCGTTCGTCTCCACTTGGTTTGTCTACGTGGCTTCATCTTCTTCATGGACTCGTTCTTCTTCCTAGCGGGATTTCAGGCAAGATGACCGCTACCCTGGATCTCACTACTATCATTGCTATGCTAGTTGCTTCGTTCTTTCGCTTTGCTGCGCTTCCTATAACTTGTTTCTTCAAGCCTCTCAAATTGCCATGAACCTCTAACCTTTGACACCCTTCCTAGCAAACCGTTGTTTGGCTATGTTACCGCTTTGCTCAGCCCCTCTTATAGCATTGTTAGTTGCAGGTGAAGTTGAAGATTGCTCCATGGTGGACAGGGTTATGTTGGGATATCACAATATCTCTTATATTATTAATGCATCTATATATTTGGTAAAGGGTGGAAGGCTCGGCCTTATGCCTGGTGTTTTGTTCCACTCTTGCCGCCCTAGTTTCCGTCATACCGGTGTTATGTTCCCGGATTTTGCGTTCCTTACGCGGTCGGGTGATTTATGGGACCCCCTTGATAGTTTGCTTTGAATAAAACTCCTCCAGCAAGGCCCAACCTTGGTTTTACCATTTGCCTCACCACCACCTACTTTTCCCTTGGGACTAATTAACCCAAGGGTCATCTTTATTATACCCCCCCGGGCCAATGCTTGTCTAAGTGTTGGTCCAAACTAGAGCACCCTGCGGGACCATCCCTTGGCAACTTGGGTTACGTCGGTACCTGTACGCTTAGCCTATCCGGTGTTGCCCTGAGAACGAGATATGTGCAGCTCCTATCGGGATTGTCGGCGCATCGGGCGGTCTTGCTGGTCTTGTTTTACCATTGTCAAAATGTCTTGTAAACCGGGATTCCAAGACTGATCGGGTCTTCCTGGAAGAAGGTATATCCTTCGTTGATCGCGAGAGCTTATTATGGGCTAAGTTGGGACACCCCTGCAGGGTATTTTCTTTCAAAAGCCGTGCCCGCGGTTATGTGGTAGATGGGAATTTGTTAATGTCCGGTTGTAGATAACTTGACACCAGATCCGAATTAAAACACATCAACCGTGTGTGTAGCCGTGATGGTCTCTTTTCCCCGGAGTTCGGGAAGTGAATACGGTCTTTGGGTTATGTTTGACGTAAGTAGGAGTTCAGGATCACTTCTTGATCATTTCTAGTTGACGACCGTTCGTTTTGTTCTCTTCTCGCTCTTATTTGCGTATGCTAGCCACCATATATGCTTAGTCGCTGCTGCAACCTCACCACTTTACCCCTTCCTTTCCCATTAATCTTTGCTAGTCTTGATACCCATGGTAATGGGATTGCTGAGTCCTCGTGGATCACAGATTACTACAACAACAGTTGCAGGTACAGGTTATGCGATGATCTTGACGCGAGAGTGATGTTTGCTTGTTTGGAGTTCTTCTTCTGCTTCTTCGATCAGGGGATAGGTTCCAGGTCGGCATCCTGGGCTAGCAGGGTGGATGTCATTTGAGTTTCTGTTTGTGTTTCATCCGTAGTCGGATTGTGCTCTTATGTAAGATGATGTTGTATTCGTGTGGCATTGTATGCCTCTTGTATGTATCCCCATCTATTATGTAATGTTGATGTAATGATATCCACCTTGCAAAAGCGTTTCAATATGCGGGTCTATCCTTGGTGGGACCTTCGAGTTCCTTTTGGATAGGGTCGCATATTGGGCGTGACACACCATGTCTAAAATGCATTGAGCGTGATAACGCTACATCTGTTGCTGAATGTTCCACTGCTGCTACTGTTTCATTGTCTTCACCTACTGATGTGGTTACTAACCCCTCCGCGGAAGATACCACTACTGTTGCTGATGAAAATGCTATGTTGAAGACATTGCTTGAAACAGGGATGTACAAAAGTTTGAAGGGACATCAGACACTCTGCGATGTCCTCAAAAAGCAGATTCTGAACCGAAACCCTAGGAAAGAGGGTGTTGGGTTCGAGAGGAAAATGAATGTTGATGGCTCGTACTGGAAGCCTGAGCAGTACCCCAAAACCACATGGGTTGCTGCAAAGGAACCTTCAGTAGATCCATCCACTTTATCTAGCTTTCCTGTGCTAATCCTATTATCATTGATGAATGCTTTGATGCAAACTATAAGCTGTTCAAGAATCAGAATATTGAAGTGTTTGCCAGGTATATTTGGTACTAACTGCAAGAATGGACCACCTATGAAGAAGATCTGGGTACCTAAGCAGTACATTGAGAATCTTCCTGTGAATGTCGTCATGACACCACCAAGGAAGAAGACAAACCCTAGACCTATAGCTTCATATGGCCCAAAGGCTTCATACAGATGCAGGACTCACCTGAGTCACCCTAATGCCAATGTTTTGCAGGGAAACCATACTCAGACTTATGAATATGAGCGTGTGTCTTTGAACCGCTATGTTCATAGGACTAAGAACTTTTCTGCTTATTCATATGAGTATCATTCATCTCCTGCAAGGCTATTTGCTAGGGCTCCAAAGCCAAAATTCTCAGATGCTGCACTTAGACTCATTGCTTCTAAGCCACCCCTGAAAATGTGGGTGGCGAAGAAGAATTAACTTTCTTTTGCAGAGAAAGGTCTCCAGCCAGCAATCAATGGCGTCCGATACTATTGCTGGGGACCTAAAACACATTAAGGACACATGATAAAATGTCTTACTATATAAATCACATCTGAATCGCTTACCTGTCATACTATGTATCCTAATCTTGATCTAAGCTGTGACAATCCCTATATGCGCCAAATGCTTATGCTTCACAACACTCTTGTGAAGCCTATCCTTCTAATTGCACTTTAGGGTACATCACCAAAAGCTTCAGAATGGATTATGGACAGTGGATGCACAAATCATATGACTGGTGATCAAAGTCTTCTCATGGACTCAACCTTACGTCCATCCGACAAGAGTCACATCACATTTGCTGACACTGGTAAAAGCAAGGTATTGGGTCTAGGTAGAGTTGCAATCTCAAAGGATCAACACATGGATAAAGTGATGCTTGTTGAATCCCTTGGTTTCAACTTAATGTCTGTCTCAATGCTTTGTGACTTGAACATGATTGTGCTATTCGGAAAATATCGCTGCCTTGTGCTAATGGAATCTGACAAGTCTCTAGTCTTTGAAGGGTATCGAAAAGATGATCTATATATGGTAGATTTCTCAGCAGGTCCACAGCTTGCCGTATGTCTTCTCACAAAAGCTTTAGAATGCTGGCTCTGGCATCGTAGACTGGGGCATGCTGGCATGAGGAACCTACACTCACTCGTCAAGAAGAAGCATGTCATAGGCATCGAGGATGTCCAATTCAAGAAGGATCATTTGTGTGGTGCCTGCGAAGCTAGAAAGATGACTAGGGCAAAGCACCCCTCGAAGACAATCATGACAACATCTCAACCCTTCGAGCTGCTACACATGGACTTATTTGGACCTACTCACTACTCCACCCTCACAACAACTGCTTGTCTCTATGGCTTCGTCATTGTTGATGACTATTCAAGATACACATGGGTTCATATAATTCTCTACAAGACTGAAGTGCAAGATGTCTTCAGACGCTTCGCCAATCGAGCAATGAACAACTATGGTGTGAAGATCAAGCATATCAGAAGTGATAATGGCACTGAATTCAAGAACACCGGACTTGATCTTTATCTGGATACAATGGGGATCACTCATGAGTTCTCTGCTCCATACACACCTCAGCAAAATGGCATCGTTGAACACAAGAACAGAACCCTCATTGAGATGGCTCGAACAATGCTCGATGAATACAAGACACCAAGAAAGTTCTGGCCTGAAGCTATTGATACAGCATGTCACATCATCAATCATGTCTACATCCATAAGCTTCTGAACAAAACATCCTATGAACTCCTTACTGGCAAGAAGCTAAATGTCAGTTACTTCAGGGTATTTGGAGCTAGGTGCTGGATCAAGGACCTCCATCACAAGTCAAAATTTGCACCTAAAGCTCACGAAGGCTTCATGCTTGGCTATGGAAAGGACTCACACTCCTACAGAGTCTTCAACCTCTATCTCTATAAAATCGTCGAAACTGTGGATGTGAGATTTGATGAAACCAATGGTTCACAAAGAGAACTCCTGCCAAGTACACTAGATGAAGCTTCTCCAAGCGAATCTATCAAGTTGATGGGAACTGGTGAAATCATGCCTTCTGAAGCACAGCCTGAAGAGGAACTTATCATCTCAGCACCAAATCAACCTGAAGACAATGCTTAGACCGAAGACAACCCTCCCAATGATGAAAATGAACAGCAAGAGAAAAGTCTTCGTCCGGTTCATCCTCGTGTTGCAAATGAAGTACAAATTGAGAAGATAATTGACAACATCAATGCGCCTGGTCCACTTACTCGCTCAAGAGCAACACAGTTAGTGAATTTCTGTGGGTACTTTTCATTTGTGTCAATATCAGAACCCAAGAAAGTTGCTGAAGCCTTTATGGAACCTGAATGGATTCAAGCAATGCAAGAAGAACATCAACAGTTCAAGCTGAACAATGTTTGGGAACTTGTCAAGCGACCTGACCCTCGCAAGCATAACATTATTGGAACAAAATGGATATATCGAAACAAGCAAGATGAGCATGGTCAAGTCGTCAGAAACAAAGCACGTGTCAGGACCCCGACTCAATGCCACATCGATCTAGCATGTAACACCTCATATCACTTTGCGGCCTCACGCACGGTATTCCCACGGGTGTCGCCTTACCTTTGCCCGGGACCGTTTGCGCCTTTTGGCACACGTATATGACAGTGTCGCTAGCATCCATATGATAAGGAGCCCGGGCTGACATGGCTAGTCGTAAACCCAAAGTGGCACAGACTTACAGCGACAGGCATCCATGACCCAGCATCGAACGTGTCGGTCATCAGCGAGTGAATCCAGGCTGTAGCACTGGGCTAGCAGGACTCCGGTGAACCGGGCTGTAGCGGGCTAACAGGACTCCGGTATTCATCGCGTGACATTTCCCCGAGGGGACAGACACAGGAACGAAGAAGGACACATGCCGGCCAGCCTAAGTGTTCCGGAGCAGTAGCAAGCTACCATGGCTCAGTGGAAGCACTAGGAGACATTTCCCGGTAAGAGAGGCTACTAAAGATAAACAACTAGATAGTCAGATCCCACACATACCAAGCATTTCAATAACATACACACAATATGCTCGATATGTGCAATCACAACATGGCATCACAACATGACTCTACGACTCAAGTATTTAATCAATAGGCTCCGAGGAGCGAGATATTACAAACAGGGGTCTCACGACCCAACATTCAGAGCATACAAATCAAAGCACAAGCGGAAGCTATCATGTCTGAGTACAGACATCTATAAATGAAAAAGGCTTGAAAGCCTGACTATCTACCAGATCCTGCCGAGGGCACAAGATCGTAGCTGAGGTAACAAGCTAAACGTCAAAGTCCACGCGGAACTACTAGCGAGACCGAAGTCTCTCTGCAAAAACATAAAATAGGCAAACGTGAGTACAAATGTACCCAGCCAGACTTACATCAGAACTAACTACATATGCATCATTATCAACAAAGGGGATGATGGGGTTTAACTGCAGCAAGCCAGCTTTGACACGGTGGCTATCCTGAACTACGACTGCAAGTAACTCTTTTGAGGTGGCGCACACGAGTCCACATATTCACCATATCAATACACCACTATGGATCCGCTCCCATCTCCCTACGAGAACGCCATCCATAGCACTCACGCTTATCTTGCGCATTTTAGAGTATCCACTTTCACTTGTCTATGAACTGATATAAGCAACCCAGAAGTCCTTTTCCGCGGACACGGCTATTCGAATAGATGATGTTAACCCTGCAGGGGTGTACTTCTTCATACATGTTTCCACCACTTAGCGTCTGCACACGACATGTGCTCGGCAGACTTCAAGCGAAAGCCGACGTGGGTGTAGACCACGACCTACCTAAACACTCAAGTCTCTACTCCAGGTTTATCGCCTATTCGGGTTCCATCCATGAGGAGATCCGGCCGGAGTTTCGCTCACAGCCCCAAACGATGTGAACAGGGTTCCCGAGATACCAAACGGGCATCCGGTACACCGTGCCACGTACCTACCGCATCACAGCCCACCCCTACGGTCAGCGCTGTCCACGGCCTCCAGTAGGTTACAAACTCCAGAAACTACTTGCAACTCCTGGACAGAGAACTAGGGTGAATAAGAAGTCGAGCGGGGTCATATTTCAGGGCCCAATGTATGGTAGTAGCTGAATCATGGATCACAAACACAGAACTCAGTTCCTAAGGACAGCTTCAATGAGACAACCCACCATGTACTCCTACATGGCCTCTCACCGTTACCTTTTACCAAATCGAGTTCCCACACTTAGCTCACACACAGTAGGACATGTTCACACACCTCTGATTCATCCCCGATGAATCAGACCTGACTCAACTCTAAGCAGTAGCAGGCATGACAAACAAGCATGAATGAGTAGGCACATCAGGGCTCAAACAACTCCTACTCATGCTAGTGGGTTTCATCTAATTACTGTGGAATGACAGGTCATGCAGAGGATAAAGGGGTTCAGCTACCGCAGCAAGTAACAGATGAATCGATGTTGTCCTAATGCAGTAAAAGGGAGCAGGAGCGAGAGAGTGGGATTTTATCGGAATGAACAAGGGGGTTTTGCTTGCCTGGCACTTCTGAACATAACATTGAGTCTTCATCAGTGTCAACGATCACAACGTCGGAACATCCTCTACCGGGAGGGAACAGATACCGGCAACAAAGAAGAAATACAATCAATGCAATGCACAATATGATGCATGCTCATGACATGGCAATATGAATGTGTTTTGAGCTAATGCAACTAGCAACAGATTAAATGAAGTTGGTTTGAATACAAGATTCAAATTCAAACTCCATATGTGATTATTCAAATGCCATTTAACTGATTTGTGCTAAACAGAAGTTATAAGTTGTTCTAACATGCATGAAAATGGTGCAGATGGATTCCTTGAATTTTTCTGATCATTTTTCATATATAAATTATTTAATTTGGAGATACGGTTGAATTTCTATGATTTTTAGAAGTTTATACAATTTTCTGGAATTTTCTGAATTATAAAAAAAATCCAGTAAATGATTTTATTGCGTCAGCCTGACGCCAGCATGACGTCAGCGAGTCAACGGCCAGGTCCAGGTCAAACCTGATGTGCGGGGTCCACACGTCAGTGACACAGGAACTAATCCCGGTCAAACCCAGCGCTGACTGGGGTTTGACCAGGGGTGGGGCCTACTGTCAGTGGCTGTAGGTTGTTTAATTAGTTGGGTTAGCTCCTAATGACGGAGCCACGTCAGCTCCCGCCGGAGTTTCACCGGTGACGACCTAAACTGCGGCGGCAACTCGCCGGACTTGGGCTGCGGGCGACGGATGGATGCGCGAAGGCCACCAGGGGGTAGCCCGCGCTCGACCGCGTCTAGCTGAGCGATCGGAAGGCCTCGGAGTCGCCGGAGATGACGACGGCGAGCACAGAGGCGGCGGCCGGAGCTCGGGCGCCGATCGATTCGACGCTATGGTGCACTACGGGAGAAACTGGTGGGTGCTGCGGGCTCCTGAGGTTGCGGTGAGCACGACGGTGGGCTCGGGAGCGAGCTGCGGTGGCTGTGGCCACGACCACGCCATGGCCGGCGGCGAGGAGCAATCGGCTCCGGTGAAAAGGGCGGCTAGAGTGCGGGAACGAGCGCGAGGAGGAGGGGGAATGGAAGAAGAGCTCACACCGGATCCGGTGGAGGCAACGGCGAGGCCGGAGAGGGGCTGGAGCTCGCGAATCCTCGAAAGTTCGCTGGCGGCCGAAGGTTGGGGACGAGCTTGAGGGCGACGCTGCAGGGCTTCCGGAGGGCCATGGATCGGTGGGGAGGAAGAGGGGGTCGAGGCGGAGCCTTTGAGCGCATCGGCGAGGCTAGGGGGTGGCGGTGGCCGCGAGGGAGCTCGTCGGTGGCGGCGGCTCCGTTCGGTC
This sequence comes from Triticum aestivum, assembly GCF_018294505.1. NCBI lineage: Eukaryota > Viridiplantae > Streptophyta > Magnoliopsida > Poales > Poaceae > Triticum > Triticum aestivum. The sequence goes on from NC_057810.1 coordinate 277,178,416, forward strand.
GCGGGAGGGAGAGAGCAGAGGGGGATAGGGACGGAGGGAGAGACACGGGAGAGTGAGAGAGGGTCGAGGGGCCGCGTGGCGTCTCCCAGAGGCGTCCAGGCGGAGGAGGAGGCAGCCAGGCAGGGAGGAGGTGGCCGGGGCGCGTGGCCGCGCGCGTCGGGCGCCTGCCCGTCCTCCTGGCAGGGAGGAAGACGACAGGGGAGGAGCCCCTGGTGGGCTGGGCCGGCTTCTGCAGCAGGCCGCACAGGTAGGCGCCAGGTAGATCTTCTGCTCTCTCTCTCTTATTTCTATTTAATTCTGTTTTCTATTTTCTGTAGTTTGTTTTGATTTGATTTAAAATATCAAATCATTTTATAAAATCCTGGAAACAATTATGGGTGCTTTCTGAATTATTTCAGTGACCCTTAACAATTTCCAACATTTATTTGAACATTTAAATTATTTATAGTATTTAAATGCCCAAGGTCAAATACAATAGGATTTAATTCAAAAATCCAGAATGGCCTAGAAATATGTGCATCATTGTTGGCAGGGGTTTTCACCTTTAACAAAAATAATGAACTTTTCTAAAGGGCATTCTAGGTTTATTGAAAATATTTTTATTTTGATCCTAATTGCATTTTATTTAGTGCTAGGGTTTGTCATCCCCATTTCAAGTTTCATGAACTTTAAACATGATGCATGAAGGCCTTAATGCAACTAATGACAAACAAATTCTAGGGCTGTGACAACTCACCCCCACTAAACAAAAATCTCGTCCCGAGATTCAAGCGTAGGGTAAGGTGAAGGGGGAACACAAACTAGCACAATCTTCAGGATCCAGGTTGCACTTCAATTGAAGGTTGATTCGTTCACCATCATTGTCTCGAAGTCTTGCCTTGAGAACTCCAACTATCATGATAACGAGAGGAAAGGAAAGACCCTAAAAGAATTGTTCTTCTCGAAGGTCGAACAACTCAGGATTAACTCACGGAATGAGACATAGCAACATCTCTCGAGCTGAGAGGCGAAGCACACATCCAGAGGGATGGAGTGAAACGGGTGACGAAGGTTTACTAGGTAGGCAACAATTCCACACCTAAGAGGGTGGTGAACGGTTGTCAACGTAGCGAGGAGTTAAGTTGACATGGCACCATAATGATGCACCTTAGGGAAGGTGACTCGAAGATATATCCCCTTAAGTGGCAAAAAGAATTACCTTTGATTCAGAGATCATTGAAACTCTTTAAACCAGCCTAAGGCAATTCTCGAGCGATCGTTTGGAGGGGGTCGGTAGAATGGCATACTCGGACTTGGATGATGTGGATTACCTTGTTGAAGACAATGTCATAGATGATTTTGCTTACCACCGGAAATGGAAGGGACCCATGGTAGAATGCCACATTGGCGGTGCAAGCTGGAAACAAAATGCAAATGCTGGGAATGCTTCTGGTAACTGGGGAAGAACCCAACAATAGAGAGTGAATTCACTGTTTGAAGAGGTCATAGCATTGCCGAGGAAACTGAGAGCACTATACAGTTAATGCCGACGATCAAACCTAGCACTTGCGCGTGCTCTCGAGAACTTGAGCATTTCCATAATCATCAAGGTTTTACCAATATCCGTGTCAAGGATCCTGGCAACACATCATACTACCATGATGAATAGCGATGGACGATGTAGATGCAAAGGAAGATAACACTTTCTCATATTTCACCTTAGCGAGGCCAAGGGGACGAAATCTGGATGATCGACCGAGAGACATTTAGCACTCCGCTTCTAATGTTCTCCTTGATGTGCTAGTGTAACCCATTTATTGAAACGGTTTGGTAACCAGACCATCAAGTAAAAAGGTCGGACTTCGGGAGCACAAAAATCCATAAGGGCAACTAGGGAGTAAATCCTACGAGATCCCTATGGGGAGGTGGCTAACTTCTTCAATCAAGATACTACAATAATAGGTCTTCCGGCTGGGTGTGTTGGCCATGACATCCACTTTACCGGTTATCGAGGGACCAGTATTATAGTTCTTGGGAAATGTTCCAACCATTATATCTGCCTGAGTTTCAGATCTGGTTGGTGTCAGGATATTCCAGACTCATCGAGTCTAGGAAGAAAATGAAAGTTTGCAACACGAATCGACGAAATGACGTTGCGAGATTCTCGGGAAATGAACTACGATAGAAAACTCCAAAACATGAGCTGGTTCTGCTACACACGTGTGAACACGATGTCCTAGACAAGCATGACCACATGGTAGTCTTACAATAAAACACTACCGAGTTCAGGTTGGGAACCATCATCGAGGACATCGAAGTCCTTACATAAGTCCGGATTAGCTCTTATGAAGGAACTCCTTCTCCTTGAACAAATCAATCAGTGGCTTGGTGTGCTAGGGATACATATAGATTGAAGGTTGCAAGTCTTCAAACCACAGAATTCTTCGCACGTGTGCATGCCTGATTTGGAATGATTCCAAAGAAAGCAACATTGACTTTCTTGAATCCACGGCGGCAACTTGCATCAGATGCACATGAATTAAAGGAAGTCACTACCTTCATCCAAACATATGCTTCATGAACTAGCATGAACAAACGCTTTCAAAAGTTTCCAACACTAGCTTAATGTTCAACAAAATCATGGAGGAGATAAGGATGTTGTCAATGGGCTCAACAACAATTCATCTGGGTTTCCTTTTAAAAGGAATTCCATAGTTAAGTGAACACGGTGATAGCATTGGTCAGACCCAAGAATATAACGGTGTATGCTCGAGGAAAAACCACGAGTAAGACAACATTACGAGCATCGTTGGTACTGATTTGATTTGACGATAGCCCACACTCAAATCGAAGGATTGATAAGACAATAGGTCCAGCAACTGATCACAGGGACCAATCGATGAAGATATCATCTTTCTTCAACACACACTACACAAGAATATCCCTTTGGAACGAACTAAGTCAGGCAAGCTTTTATCTTCCAACTCTCCAAGTTGTTGTCTAGCTTAACCAACTAGCTCAGGGATATCTAACACCGATTCTTGGAGAGAAGGTGGTTCACAAGAAACCAACTTGATCACGAGCTCAACATAACAGTCAGGGGACAACCTGGCAATACTTCCGAGAAGATATTCGGAAAATCACGAACCACCGATATGTTACTAAGATCGAGAACAATCTTGCTTTTCAGGGCAAGACGATATGATCAAATGAGCGAGGACTTGACAAAATCCTAACTCATCAATCGAAATGTGCACCAGGAAGATGAACAAGGTAGCACGATCAATCTTAGAATGATGACTCAATAACCAGCACGCTAAGAATGAGGTTGTTGTCCATTTAACTACCAAGCAACGGAGTTGCTAGCAGTATTGATTTCACACACCACGATTCACTTGTCGGCATTCCGGTTACAATAACACAGGAACCGAGGAATGAACAATGATGGCAAGAAGTATCACTGCACCAAGAATTCATAGGATGGTGTGCAATTCCCATGATAATCTTAATATAAAGATGGTAACACTCCAGGGTGGAACAGAATCAGAAGCTGGGTTGGCATTTTGATCTGCGGAGCACAATTGCTTTGACCCAATCCTAGATATGGATGAGGTACTGGAGTTTGTTTCTCCCAGTCATTCCCGGATAGAATGGCTTGACGGACCACAAGAGTAGTGGCAACGATGGACACGGATGCAAAACTACTCCTTAATATCAATTGATAGACAAGGGCCAGAAAACAACTAAAGAGGGACAACTCAAAGGAACATATAACTTTCTGAGTTGTGGATGCATAGATTAGTATGTCGAACCAAGTTCAACATAATTCTTCCGGATAACCCATGCAGAAAGGTTGAGCTGGCAGAGTCACAATATAGCATGGAGAACTCATCGAGAGCACTCTTGTTGTCATCTTTTGGTTCAGAAGAACTCCTGCCAAGAATGGTTCATGGTAATTGGAAGAACAATATACCACGGACCTCGAGGACTATCGCAAAGGTTACTAATATCCTAAAGGAACTAGCAACACTATCAACATGATGTAAGTAGGGTGAATCTCGGGTTCAGGAACCCAGGAATAGAATACCTACTACTAAGTAGCATCACGGGATGCTTTCGAGAATAAAGGCCAGAATCATCACACTGGGAACACAAAACGTTGCTAGATTACTAGGTGACTCCCTAAAACACCTAGGGTCATAATAGTAGCTCCAACATATATGTCAAGGCAATAAATTACCTCAACGCACCGGTTAGTGTGCTTATTCTGACCATAAGGGACATTGGGAACGGAAAGAAAGGATTTGCAAATGCATCAGACTATTTAGAAACCTGGGATGACTCGGACAGCATAACGACTGTAAATGCTCAGAAAAGATTTGAGACATTCACAAAAATGGTGGCATAACCACTCGGAAGCACAATATTAAGGTTTCGAGATCAACAATTAACATACGGAAGTAATAGGAACTGAAACGAGGCTTAAGTCCAGCAATCTTACAAGTCTACAGATCAGTAACACGTGATCCTGATAGAAAGAGGAGAAAGCCTAGTTCCTTAACCCCGCAGGAAAGATAAGATGACTCAGATCAGAAGGGCATGAGGTATAAGGAGTAAAAGGAGCCTTACGTTCCATCCCACAATCAATTCCCTTATATAACTAAAGAATTTCTAGACTCAACTTTGACCAGTTTGGCTTGGTAATCCTACAGGCAGTCAAGCTCTGATACCAATGCTGTCAGGACCCCGACTCAATGCCACATCGATCTAGCATGTAACACCTCATATCACTTTGCGGCCTCACGCACGGTATTCCCACGGGTGTCGCCTTACCTTTGCCCGGGACCGTTTGCGCCTTTTGGCACACGTATATGACAGTGTCGCTAGCATCCATATGATAAGGGGCCCGGGCTGACATGGCTAGTCGTAAACCCAAAGTGGCACAGACTTACAGGGACAGGCATCCATGACCCAGCATTGAACGTGTCGATCATCAGCGAGTGAATCCAGGCTGTAGCACTGGGCTAGCAGGACTCCGGTGAACCGGGCTGTAGCGGGCTAAGAGGACTCCGGTATTCATTGCGTGACATTTCCCCGAGGGGACAGACACATGAACGAAGAAGGACACATGCCGGCCAGCCTAAGTGTTCCGGAGCAGTAGCAAGCTACCATGGCTCAGTGGAAGCACTAGGAGACATTTCCCGGTAAGAGAGGCTACTAAAGATAAACAACTAGATAGTCAGATCCCACACATACCAAGCATTTCAATAACATACACACAATATGCTCGATATGTGCAATCACAACATGGCATCACAACATGACTCTACGACTCAAGTATTTAATCAATAGGCTCCGAGGAGCGAGATATTACAAACAGGGGTCTCACGACCCAACATTCAGAGCATACAAATCAAAGCACAAGCGGAAGCTATCATGTCTGAGTACAGACATCTATAAATGAAAAAGGCTTGAAAGCCTGACTATCTACCAGATCCTGCCGAGGGCACAAGATCGTAGCTAAGGTAACAAGCTAAACGTCGAAGTCCACGCGGAACTACTAGCGAGACCGAAGTCTCTCTGCAAAAACATAAAATAGGCAAACGTGAGTACAAATGTACCTAGCAAGACTTACATCAGAACTAACTACATATGCATCATTATCAACAAAGGGGATGGTGGGGTTTAACTGCAGCAAGCCAGCTTTGACACGGTGGCTATCCTGAACTACGACTGCAAGTAACTCTTTTGAGGTGGCGCACACGAGTCCACATATTCACCATATCAATACACCACTATGGATCCGCTCCCGTCTCCCTACGAGAACGCCATCCATAGCACTCACGCTTATCTTGCGCATTTTAGAGTATCCACTTTCACTTGTCTATGAACTGATATAAGCAACCCAGAAGTCCTTTTCCGCGGACACGGCTATTCGAATAGATGATGTTAACCCTGCAGGGGTGTACTTCTTCATACATGTTTCCACCACTTAGCGTCTGCACACGACATGTGCTCGGCAGACTTCAAGCGAAAGCCGACGTGGGTGTAGACCACGACCTACCTAAACAATCAAGTCTCTACTCCAGGTTTATCGCCTATTCGGGTTCCATCCATGAGGAGATCCGGCCGGAGTTTCGCTCACAGCCCCAAACGATGTGAACAGGGTTCCCGAGATACCAAACGGGCATCCGGTACACCGTGCCACGTACCTACCGCATCACAGCCCACCCCTACGGTCAGCGCTGTCCACGGCCTCCAGTAGGTTACAAACTCCAGAAACTACTTGCAACTCCTGGACAGAGAACTAGGGTGAATAAGAAGTCGAGCGGGGTCATATTTCAGGGCCCAATGTATGGTAGTAGCTGAATCATGGATCACAAACACAGAACTCAGTTCCTAAGGACAACTTCAATGAGACAACCCACCATGTACTCCTACATGGCCTCTCACCGTTACCTTTTACCAAATCGTGTTCCCACACTTAGCTCACACATAGTAGGACATGTTCACACACCTCTGATTCATCCCCGATGAATCAGACCTGACTCAACTCTAAGCAGTAGCAGGCATGACAAACAAGCATGAATGAGTAGGCACATCAGGGCTCAAACAACTCCTACTCATGCTAGTGGGTTTCATCTAATTACTGTGGAATGACAGGTCATGCAGAGGATAAAGGGGTTCAGCTACCGCAGCAAGTAACAGATGAATCGATGTTGTCCTAATGCAGTAAAAGGGAGCAGGAGCGAGAGAGTGGGATTTTATCGGAATGAACAAGGGGGTTTTGCTTGCCTGACACTTCTGAAGATAACATTGAGTCTTCATCAGTGTCAACGATCACAACGTCGGAACATCCTCTACCGGGAGGGAACAGATACCGGCAACAAAGAAGAAATACAATCAATGCAATGCACAATATGATGCATGCTCATGACATGGCAATATGAATGTGTTTTGAGCTAATGCAACTAGCAACAGATTAAATGAAGTTGGTTTGAATACAAGATTCAAATTCAAACTCCATATGTGATTATTCAAATGCCATTTAATTGATTTGTGCTAAACAGCAGTTATAAGTTGTTCTAACATGCATGAAAATGGTACAGATGGATTCCTTGAATTTTTCTGATAATTTTTCATATATAAATTATTTAATTTGGAGATACGGTTGAATTTCTATGATTTTTAGAAGTTTATACAAATTTCTGGAATTTTCTGAATTATAAAAAAAATCCAGTAAATGATTTAATTGCGTCAGCCTGACGCCAGCATGACGTCAGCGAGTCAACGGCCAGGTCCAGGTCAAACCTGACGTGCGGGGCCCACACGTCAGTGACACAGGAACTAATCCCGGTCAAACCCAGCGCTGACTGGGGTTTGACCAGGGGTGGGGCCTACTGTCAGTGGCTGTAGGTTGTTTAATTAGTTGGGTTAGCTCCTAATGACGGAGCCACGTCAGCTCCCGCCGGAGTTTCGCCGGCGACGACCTAAACTGCGGCGGCAACTCGCCGGACTTGGGCTGCGGGCGACGGATGGATGCGCGAAGGCCACCAGGGGGTAGCCCGCGCTCGACCGCGTCTAGCTGAGTGATCGGAAGGCCTCGGAGTCGCCGGAGATGACGACGGCGAGCACAGAGGCGGCGGCCGGAGCTCGGGCGCCGATCGATTCGACGCTATGGTGCACTACGGGAGAAACTGGTGGGTGCTGCGGGCTCCTGAGGTTGCGGTGAGCACGACGGTGGGCTCGGGAGCGAGCTGCGGTGGCTGTGGCCACGGCCACGCCATGGACGGCGGCGAGGAGCAATCGGCTCCGGTGAAAAGGGCGGCTAGAGTGCGGGAATGAGCGCGAGGAGGAGGGGGAATGGAAGAAGAGCTCACAGCGGATCCGGTGGAGGCAACGGCGAGGCCGGAGAGGGGCTGGAGCTCGCGAATCCTCGAAAGTTCACCGGCGGCCGAAGGTTGGGGACGAGCTTGAGGGCGACGCTGCAGGGCTTCCGGAGGGCCGTGGATCGGTGGGGAGGAAGAGGGGGTCGAGGCGGAGCCTTTGAGCGCATCAGCGAGGCTAGGGGGTGGCGGTGGCCGCGAGGGAGCTCGTCGGTGGCGGCGGCTCCGTTCGGTCGCGGGAGGGAGAGAGCAGAGGGGGATAGGGACGGAGGGAGAGACACGGGAGAGTGAGAGAGGGTCGAGGGGCCGCGTGGCGTCTCCCAGAGGTGTCCAGGCGGAGGAGGAGGCAGCCAGGCAGGGAGGAGGTGGCCGGGGCGCGTGGCCGCGCGCGCCGGGCGCGTGCCCGTCCTCCTGGCTGGGAGGAAGACGACAGGGGAGGAGCCCCTGGTGGGCTGGGCCGGCTTGTGCAGCAGGCCGCACAGGTAGGCGCCAGGTAGATCTTCTGCTCTCTCTCTCTTATTTCTATTTAATTCTGTTTTCTATTTTCTGTAGTTTGTTTTGATTTGATTTAAAATATCAAATCATTTTATAAAATCCTGGAAACAATTATGGGTGCTTTCTGAATTATTTCAGTGACCCTTAACAATTTCCAACATTTATTTGAACATTTAAATTATTTATAGTATTTAAATGCCCAAGGTAAAATACAATAGGATTTAATTCAAAAATCCAGAATGGCCTAGAAATATGTGCATCATTGTTGGCAGGGGTTTTCACCTTTAACAAAAATAATGAACTTTTCTAAAGGGCATTCTGGGTTTATTGAAAATATTTTTATTTTGATCCTAATTGCATTTTATTTAGTGCTAGGGTTTGTCATCCCCATTTCAAGTTTCATGAACTTTAAACATGATGCATGAATGCCTTAATGCAACTAATGACAAACAAATTCTAGGGCTGTGACAGCACGTCTTGTGGCTCAAGGATACACTCAAGTAGAAGGAATTGACTTCAATGAAACATTTGCTCCTATGGCTAGGCTTGAAGCTATTCGCATACTGCTAGCCTACGCTAACCATCACAACATCTTGCTATATCAAATGGATGTGAAGAGTGCATTTCTCAATGGAAAGATTGAAGAAGAAGTATATGTCGCTCAACCACCTGGCTTTGAAGATCCAAAACATCCTGATATGGTGTACAAGCTAAACAAAGCACTGTATGGCCTCAAACAAGCTCCTCGCGCATGGTATGATACGATCAAAGACTTCCGGAAGAGCAAAGGCTTCAAACCAGGATCCCTTGATCCCACACTCTTCACGAAGACATATGATGGTGAACTATTTGTGTGCCAAATATATGTGGATGACATAATCTTCGGCTGCACCAACCAGAAGTATAGTGATGAGTTTGGGTACATGATGCAAGAGCAATATCAGATGTCCATGATGGGAGAGCTGAAGTTCTTCCTTGGTCTTCAAATTCGTCAACAAAGGAATGGCATCTTCATATCTCAAGAAAAATACCTCAAAGATTGTCTGAAGAAGTTTTGGAATGGAAGTCTGCAAAGGTTACACGACGGCAATGCCAGCCAAACACCATCTTGGTCCCGACGACAATGGTAAAGAGTTCGATCAAAAGGTATACCGCTCCATGATTGGTTCTTTACTTTATCTATGTGCATCTAGGCCAGATATTATGCTTAGTGTTTGCATGTGTGCTCGATTCCAAGCGGCACCAAAGGAATCGCATCACTTAGTTGTGAGGCGAATTCTTCGATATTTGGCTTACACCCCAACACTCGGATTATGGTATCCCAAGGGCTCAAAATTTGATTTGGTTGGATTCTCGGATGCTGATTATGCTGGTGACAAGGTGGATCAGAAGTCTACATCTGGCACATGTCACTTTCTGGGACGATCACTTGTCTGTTGGTATTCAAAGAAGCAGAACTGTGTATCACTCTCAACTGCTGAATCTGAATACATTGCTGCTGGATCTTGTTGTGCTCAGCTTCTATGGATGAAGCAAACTCTCAAGGACTATGGCATCAATCTGAAACAAGTACCTCTCTTCTGCGACAACGAAAAGTGCCATCAAGATAGCCAACAATCCAGTTCAGCACTCAAAGACAAAGCACATTGAAATTCGTCATCACTTTCTCAGAGATCATGTCATGAAGAAAGATATTAACATCATTCACGTCAACACTGAAGAGCAACTGGCAGATATCTTCACAAAGCCCTTGGATGAGAAAAGGTTTTGCAAGTTACGGTGTGAGCTAAGTGGAATCCTCTAATGTCCTGTGATCAGGCACACATCCTAACACTTATGCATGTTGATGACTTAGATGTGCAACACACGAAGTACTGTATATCTTCAATCAATGAAGACTTACATTCTGAGTGTGAATACATTAACATGGAAATTGACTTCGGAGCGCCACGATAATTGTGCGCCGTGTCTGGGTCTAATACTTCCTATACAGTGGGTAACGCCACCACCAAATTTGTCTGTTTGAAGTGTTTCTCTCATGGCGTTATTTTTGCAATGACTTCGCATTTGGTTTGTCTTCAGTTTCAATTTATCTTCATGATTCTCTTCACTATGATGATTTGATTGCTTTCTGATATATATATATATATATATATATATATATATATATATATATATACTAGTGTTCTGTCCTCTACAGCATTCACTTATAGCTATGTCTTCAAAATCTTTTGAACTAAGTGAATGTGATCGGACCCTAACCTCTCTGTGCTTTCGATCTCAAACTCTATCTGTCCAAATCATATGCATTCTATTGAAACTGTCGAATGTCTTCTCTGCGTCCTAGTCAGCAGAAGGCACAGAGACAAACATTAAGTCTGTTTTAAATAACTCATCTTTACTGTTGAAATCCGGAGAAGTCGGAACAACTATTCGACATGTCTGGCGGGCGTGGGAACGTGGGACAACTCTGAGTATGTTGCATGCTTGCCACGTGCCCCTCAGATGTGAACCGCCAGGGGCACCAGCGTAATTGCACTGTGCCGCACACCTCCTTATAAATACTTGTCCCCTGCGGTAAAGAAATCCTTCTTCCACCTCTCCACCTCGTCAAAACCCTAGTGCCACCGCTAGCTCTCGACGACGTTGGTGACAAAGCGCTTAGCTGCCGCGACTTCTCCGACGCCGTCCTCACGCCGGCCGCGGACATCGTCCTCTCTGCCGTCGCCGTAGTTGTCCTCCGTCGCCAAGTTAGGGCACGGTGGGCTGAACTTCTCGGTCTCCTATTCATCTCATCTAGCAATTCTTCATGCGGTAATTATAACTCTATTTTTACCACCTTTTTGATCTTCAAGATTCATCCTATTTACCAAAAGTGGTTTCTGCCTTCACAATGTTAGATCTATTCTGTCTGCATCTCATACTGCCTAGTCTATTCACTTAGATTTCATATCTAGTTGATTCCTCACTTCTACTTATTCACCGATTCGTACAAATTTGGAACCAACTCACCCCATATAAGTGAATGTCTTCGCATCATGAGGTCAATGTCTTCAAACTGATTTATCTTCAAAATCTTCTAAGAATGCATATGACCTCTTCCCCTTCCCTCGCATCTCTAATGCTGTCATAGGTACATGTCCGTGAGAGAATCCCTTGGTTCTCATAGTCTGCATTCGTTTGCAGAATACTTACAGCATCATATTAACTCTCCCGAAGCCAGTTCCTGCTTGACCAGCAAGCGTAAGTCTCTGAAGCCTTTGAACATATTGAAGCCATTCAGTTTGAAGTTCATGGCTGCAGAAAAATCAGCAAGGAAGGGTGGCAGACAACGCCGAGAGGGAACATCAAAAGATCTGCCTGATGACCTGGCAGAGCTCTACAAGACAGATCCTGAAGAGACTTATCATCAGCGCAAGACACGAATCCAATGGATTCGACGCTATTGGGCTGAAGAATGGTTCAAGTACAAATTCGTCATCAAGTGTCCTTGCGGTGATATACTCTATCGTGGCCTTCAACCCAAGAACAGAGCTGAAGCTATTGCTCAAGGCTTCTATCCTCGCTTGGTCCGTGGACCTCAGCCTGAGAACACCGATCCCACATCATTACTCTGATGTCGTGATGATGCTCTCTTCAAGCGCAACTTTCAGCACGCCAAGGCTTCGGCCAAGGAAAACAAGAAGTCATTGGGATTAGACTTCAACCCTGGTCCCTCTGCTCCCCGTGCCGACGGCTCACGTGATGCAGAAGCTAATGTCATCGGCCCCTTCTCTAACCTCGATGGCCTCATCACTTGCATCTTGGTCCATGGTGCCAAAGTAGATCATTCTGATAATGATGCTGACACTGATGAAGCCCCAGCTCATCCTCCAAAGCCGCAGAAGCAAAAGAAGCTAAAGGCTTCTAGATCAGCACCTCCAAAAGCTTCACGTGCGAAGCCACTGGCCACTGCACCTCCTGAAGACAGTGTGCAGTCTGAAGATCAATCACATATCTCCAAGAGGACGGAGAAGAAAAAGCAAATTGTTAGGCATACTGATCAAACCTTGACTCCTGCTGCCATTCTGCGTGAAGAACCCATTGATGTGTGCTGGCCTTGAGCAACTAATCAAAAGCAAGGAAGAAGCAGAGATCTTCAACAACTTACCTCTCTTTGATGTGGCAATCATCCATAACTTCATTGATGAGTGGTTCGACACACCAAATCTCAGCTTTGAAGATCTGAAGCTTCCCATCGGCCTCATCATCTCTTTCAATGGTGCCATTGCTTCCGAGCTAGCTCTCGCTCAGCGCATCGTTGAGCTGAAGAACAAAATTGATTATGAGAAGGCTCAGTTCAAGAAGCATGTGGCGAAGCTCAGCGTGCAAGATGTCAGAAACTTCAAGGTTATGCTGCACGAGCTTAAAGAAGCTTTTCTCAAGAAGCGTGAAGAAGCTCAGGGCTCTCGTGAGCACATGAAGAGTTTGGCTGACAAGTGTGTGCTGGCCTACAATGAGGCTGAGAAGCGCAAATCTCTTGGCTGTCCTGGCATTGACCCCAGGATGGCTGTAAAGAAGAAGAAGCCATCTACTGCCCAACCTGCGCCTTGAAGTCAAGAAGCACCTCACATTATCTTCCCAAGCAGCATGACTGGCTCGAAGCGAAAGGTCATGATAACCGCTTCAGAACAGAAGAAGACGAGGGCTGCCGAGGCTGAAGCCAGAAAGAGGAAGAATACTGAAGCCTCTGATGCCGTTCCCTCCAAGAAGAAGTGCAAGACCAAGAAGAATAGGGATGCTCCCACAGAGCCCTTGGTTGTTGAACCCATCTCAGTGGTTCGTCCTGCGTCTGAACATCAAGAACAACGAATGATAGTTCATGAGCTTGCTACCATAGAGGCACATGAAGCTGAAGACATTCCAGCAGTTGAACCCACCGCTGCTGAAGATATTGGTCAAGATGACAATGTTGAAGATGATGAAGTTCTTCCTCAGATCGAACACAACGTGGTATCATCACCTATTCTCACGAACAGCGAACTCATCAGCATTGGTCGTCCTCAGACGCCAACTGCTCAGGATGCATCGTGGGCTGATCACCCACAGCAACAAGACTCCCCAAGTACTCCCCAACAACAACAACAAGTTACACCACCCATGCAAGAAGAAGAATAAGACTTTGAGGCCTAGCCAACTCCATCTCCAAAGGCGCCGCCAGCATTTCGCAGGCTTCGCAAAGGACAAAGGCCTCAAGTCCCTCTTTCGAGCATTCCAGAAGGAGAAGTGCAACACCAACCTGTTGCACGTCAAGTCTTTTCTGAACCCACTCCAACTGTGAATGTCTCCGTGTCTGAAGCCCGAGCTGCTGAAGACAATCCGGCTGCATCAGCCGATGAAAGACAAGAAGACGTACATGTTCCTACTCCCCCAATACTGAAGAAGCTGTTCCCGATGTGAACATGCCAGTGCCCGACCCTCTAGCTCGTCAAGTGGAGGTTGAAAATGTTGAAGCTGCCACCACCAACGCCAATGAAGCCAATGACGTAGTCATGGCTGAAGCTAATGTGGAGCTTGCACCAACCAGTGTGCCTGAAGCTAATGAGGCAACTGCTCCCGAAGCACCTGTTGTACAACCTGAAGCTTCAGCTGTTGCCACTGCTCCTGTTCCGCCACCAAGGCCCCATACAATTGAGCAAGCATACAATCATGGTCAGCTAACCACAGTCCAATGGCCCATTCTGGTACCTCCGCCTACTGCCTCTGGACCTCAATTTGATTATCATGTTGAGCATAGGCCTCAGGTCCAGAAACCAAAGCCAAGACTGCCAAGGTTTCCTGGTACTGCAAACTCTCCAGGGTCCTTCAATGCCAATGGCTTCAAAAGCCACAATACCTTCTTTAACAGCGCCAAGAACCCCTACTCAAAGCCAAGGATATCATCAGAATGTTTCTGGAGTTATCAGCAGCGAAGCTATTACTCCTGTGTTCTGTATGATCAAGGGTGCATTTTCCCTCATATGCGCCTTGACACTGAAGCCATTGCTGGACTGCCGTGCTTATAAGAAGCACTTGATTGCTTTTGTGATGCTGGTCTGCTCAACTTTGTGACAGACAAGGAACACTGGAATGAAGAACTACTGCTTCAATTCTATGCTCCCCTCCACATTCGTGGCTACAACAGAGACATCAAGACCTGGGTTCTCGAGTGGATGACTGGAAATGTTCATCATGAAGCCAAAGCTCTTGACATCATCGAGCTTACAGGCCTATCCACTCCAGGAGATCTCTATGAACCTAACTATCAACTACACCGCAATGCACTGGAGAGCATCTTCCACAAGCGTGAACCCAATATGAGCCAGATGTTGAGCATGATGAAGCCTTTGCCATCTGACGTTGAATATCCAACAGAGTTCTTTGTTGATGACCTTGAGTATCTGCCTCGCACCATATATCACATCATCAGGCGAACTCTATGGCCTATCAAAGGACATTCATCAGCGGCCAAGCTTGAAGGAGCCATGAAGACATTGGTCTTTTACATCCTAAATGGCATCAGCTTCAATTCCCAAGAATTATTCATTAGGCAACTTGCTGCTTCTCGATCTAACCTTTTTGGTCTGAAGTTTTATGCTCCATGGGTCATGCGCCTCATCAAGCGACACTCATCTGTCAACTATCAGCCCTCTGCTCGCAATCATCTGATCTTTTTGCCAGAGGTTGATATGTCAGTTGAAGCCATATACTCTGACCCTGCCAAGAAGCCTCTTTGTCTTCAGAATGCCGAGCATCAAAGCTTCACTCAACCCATCGAAGGCGTCCAAGCAGCAACACGAATCTATCCAATGGCTGGAAAGACTCGTCTGCCTCATCATGCACCTACTGAAGCCACTGAAAGCACCATTGCCCAAAGGCCTAAGAAGCGCTCTCGTGTTCTCAATGACCGAGAACTTCTTGTGGCACTTCATCAGAAACAAGATAAGCATCACTATTGGCTCAAGAGACAGATGCAAAGCCTCTTGGTGGACGTCAATCGCATTCGAAATCTTGCCACCAAGAATGCATTTGTTGCTCACGAGACTTGTCGGCGATCATGGAAGAGTTTGATGCTGCTTAGTGCTAAAGCAGATCTTCAAGATGATGGCTTCAATGAAAGATTCCAGTTTGACTCCACTCCTCCACGGACTGCTGTCCTACGTCGAACTCCATCCCTTGAAGACTCTGACTATTCTTCCTCCGCGGCAACTGTGAATGCCAGAGTGATCGATGATGAAGATGATGCTACTTCACCCCCTCCTACTTCTGCACGCATCGACACTGCACCAAGTACGTCCGCACCGCCAACCAACAACGACAACCCTGCTGCTTCACCTACTCATGAGGACGAGTAGATGCTCTATGTCTTCAAACCTTTTTGGTCATTACTAACAAAAGGGGGAGAAGCGTATGAGTTGATAGTCTTCAAGCGGGTTCATATGGGCGGTTGCATTATATTTTTCCTCGTGCTTACAACTCTTGCTTTTGAAACATTTGGTTCTTTGAGTTGTAACACCTAAACTCGATGGTCGTCTGCTACTTATTTGCTTTACTGTGATGCGATGATAAATTCCGCATGTGCGATGATAACTTCCGCACTTAGATCATTCTGCACACGTCCATTTTTCATTATGCATGTCATTCTACTTGCTATATCATTTCATACATGATGAGTTATCTTCATAAGTTGAAGAGGATCTCCACAAGTACAACCTGCCATGTGCATTTGCATTCCAAAAGCAAATTACTCATATGCACATCTTCAGGGGGAGCCCTTTCTACTTATGAAGACAATACCCTATCCTTTACAATTTCACATACTTTATCCCCGTTGAAAACTTCAACCAGTTTGTCATCAATCACCAAAAAGGGGGAGATTGTAAGTGCATCTAGTGCCACCCCTAGTTGGTTTTGGAGTATTGACGACAAAGTTGGTTGAGGGACTAATGCGTTTGTGAGAATTGTAGGATAACGCAGGTAGTGTCCCTCATTGATTCGGTTTACCTACCGGAGATGACCCCTAAAAATGTATGAAGACAATGAAGACAATGGTGGTATGAGAAGATATTCATATTGAAGACTATGACATGAGAAGACATTGCGTGAAGACTATGGAGCGCGAAGACTGTGTGGATTCGTTGTTTCCTTTTCTTCTTTGTTGAGTCATAGGATCCACCGTACTGTTAAGTGGGGTCCAAGTGAACTAAGTCAGAATGACTGAAGTGATGCTCAACCCAAATCCTATGTCTTCGAGCGAAGACAATGAGAGCAAATCTTATCCAGAGCTGGATGAGTCAGCTTTGCTTGTAGCCCAAGTAAAGTTGCCGTGTGTGTTTGAAATCTGACCGTTGGAACACGTGTCAGTTCCTTAGTGACCCAGGGTCATTTCGGACATATCAGGTCGGGTTGCCCAGTGGCTATAAATAGCCTACCCCCTACACCATAAATTGGTGGCTGCTCAGAGTTAGTGCACGGCTTTTGTCGTTTGAGAGCAACCCACCTTGAAGCCTTTGAGAGAGAGAAAGCCTTGCGAGGACAAAGCCCAAACACCCAGAGCCAAAGAGTGTTAGGCATCACTGAAGTTTTTCTGTCTGTGTGACCTGAAGACTTATTACACTTGAGGACTATGAATCCTCTAGTCGGTTAGGCTTCACGTTCTGAGCATCCAAGAGTCATTGTGGATCGCCGGTGAACGAAGTCTGTGAAGGTTTGGAAGTCTACCTTGAAGACTTACCAGAGTGATTGGGCGAGGACTGGGTGTCCTTAGCTCAAGGGGAATAAGGTGAAGACGCGGTCTTCTAAGTTGAATCTCAGCCTCCCTAACCAGACGTACAGTTGTCACAGCAACTGGAACTGGTCCAACAAATCCTGTGTCTTCAACAAGTGACTGGTTCTATCCTCTCCCTTCCTTTACTTAAGTTTGTCTTCGTGAAGTTATTGTCTATCTATCATACCTGTTTGGCTTCATTGCTTCACTACTACTGTTGATTGGCTTCATACTATCTTCCATCCCGATCCTTACTACTTAGCTGCTATTAGTCCCGTACTTTCACATCATTGCATACTTGACTATGGTTTGCTTATGGTAGTTTATCTTCCGCTGCATATCAACTAGGTCATTTCTGCTGTTTGTCTTTGAAACTTCCGAGTTTTGAAGACTTTCATAAAAATCGCCTATTCACCCCCCTCTAGTCGATACTAGCACTTTCAATGCTGCACGTAGGAAGAGGGAATTACTAGGAAGTTCACGTAAGAACTTTCGTTACTTTAGGTGGATGCAGCGTTATCGTACAAACTAAAATCCACCGCCGTGACAAGTCACTAATGGGCAAATAAGTTTTCGAGTCTCTGGCCACTTGATGTTTCAAAAACAAATTCAGCTTCTGCGGAGACTTTGTCATTTAGGCTTAGACGCTTGCAGTGATCAGCACGCCATTCATTGTTGCGCCAGAGAACGCCAAACCTCGTTACCTTGAGCACACTTGCCTCCAGAACAAAGAACCTGGCCAATTTAATCTCAGATGTGCTGCCTCGGTAGTCGATCAAATCAATTTCTGTAAGATGGAGATCAAGGCATTCGATGAGATTGTTATAGTGCAACACATTTTTCACTTTCGGGTCTTTTTTTATCTGCAAAAGAAGAGAACATATTAGAGCAGCTGGCTGCATAAGATTGCCGTGTCATCAAGAGGTACCAATATCATTCGCTCATACGATAGGGTTGGCTGGCTAGTGATATTTTCCACTCTCTCTCTCTCCCTCTCTCTCTCTGTTTCTGTTTCCTCTCATTTAACTAGGAGCACGTGAAGAGCTTGGGCATTTGTTGCCTTCCACTATGTGGCCGATGCCATATTTCGCAAAAGTATGCCACATAATATGCATCGATGTCAAATCAAAAGATTTTGGCACCGCTCTCGCGATGTGAGAGAGTCGGCACCGCTGTGCACACAGACCCACATGTATAAACAAATCAATCAAACCAACTACACCAGCCTCTCACTCTCCCAAACAAGTGTTTTTTTATTGCCTCGGTCCTCTCTCTCTCCCACGCAGTGTTTTTTCATTGCGTGAGTTAATTTGGCACCGGAGCAAAGTAGGTGCTCCAGATTGGGGCACCAGGTGAGCAATGGAGGGGCATCGATGCCAAATGCATCACAAGTGAATTTGGCACATGTTTTGGCCTACATAGCCCACTTTTATACTCCCTCCGTCCCAAAATTATTGTCTTAAATTTGTCTAAATACGGATGTCTCTAGTTACATTTTAGTGTTAGATACATCCGTATCTAAACAAATGTAAGACCAGAATTTTGGGACGAAGGGAATACTACCTCGTATTTAGTATAAAATTTTGACCATAGATTTACCTAAGAAAATGCCAATGCATGTCACTAAAAATTACACCATTTGAAATTATGTTCAAATACGAATCCCACAATATAGTTCTTACTGACATGCATTAACATTTTGTCAGTTAAATCTATGGTTAAATTTTGATACTACAAAATTGGAAGAGTAAACCAGGACAGAGGTAGTACTTGCCCTTAGGGTAACCATAGAGTTACTGGAGTAGTCTAAGTTACTTTCCACTATGACTAGCCTAGGCTACTATAGTAGTACATCATAAAAATGATGCAGGTGATCACGTGAGAAAAAAATACTAAAAACATTTCTTTCGGTGCAGTGCGTAGATGTAGTTTTGAACACTACACTTTTCATCGTAATTTGGGAAAATTATGAAAAAATTGAGCTACGTTGTGATTATCGTTTACTAATAGGAAAGAAGTTTCAACTTGATGAGTAGCTTCTCCGTGCATGGAAAGCATGTAAGGAATCCAACAACTTGATCCAGATTGGGGCCAATAGATTTTAGTGCTAAGATCTTCACTGTGCGCATGGATTGGGTCAAGCTTGTGGGAATCATTTTCTGGAAGAAGGTCGTAAATACATCAAGAAGAAATTTAAAAATGTGAATTTCAAGAAGACGGAGAAGAGGATGAGTGTTGTACCTGAATGATTACGGATCCAATAAAGAGTTCGGAGAATTTGGCAGACGAGTACACCAATGCTGTCAATTTCGGCGCGTCAATGACCCTGATTTTTGTTGGACCTTCTAGATCCGATACAAGCAATCTCTCAAGGAAAGGCGCATTCTCAATGACCATAACATGGAATAGCTGGAGTGATCTCTTCCCAATTGATGTCTTGTTGCGGGGCTAGCAAGACACATAAATCCATCGGAGATTCGTCGAGGCGATGTGGAGGCTAATGAACCCGTGGATCTGCTCAAGACGAAGGTACTCGAGCGCAGTACAGCTGCGGAGCAGGTGCTCCATAGCCTTCTTCGAGATGACAACGTCGAAGAGGCCGAGCTGCTTGAGTTGAGGGAGAAGAAGGGCGGGCGCGACATTAATCCGGGGAAGAGCAGGAGCTGAAGCTGGCACGGCGCAGCGTTGGCGTGAGGCGGAGCGCGGACGACGGCAGAGAGCGACATCGTCCAGCTTCAAAGCTGAGCTCCTCGAGCTGATCTTGGGCGAGGGATAAGAACCACTCATCGAACTTGGGTTGGACCTT
Organism: Triticum aestivum; assembly: GCF_018294505.1. Lineage (NCBI taxonomy): Eukaryota > Viridiplantae > Streptophyta > Magnoliopsida > Poales > Poaceae > Triticum > Triticum aestivum. Next base: position 277,198,367 of record NC_057810.1, read on the forward strand.
GTAGTTGGTACTAAACATGAGGATATCAAGGCGTCTGGCTGGCCCAGGGTGCGATGAAAGGATCTTGGAGACTGCGGCCATGCGTTTGCAATCCCCGTCGCAGAGGCAGCTGTCGACGGTGAGGTTGAGGGGGACGCAGCGCCAGAGGGGGCGCCACTGCCGGGAGAGCAGGGCGGTCCGCACGGCAGATTTGGTGGGGAGGAGGCCGATGATGACGAGCAGCATGTCGTCGGGGATGCTGCTGATGAAGTCCAGGCTCGCCGGATGCGGTTTTGGCTCAAGCGGCCTCCGCTTGTTGGCTGCCTCGCCGTCCATCTCAACCGGCGGCGATGCCGGTGTACACGTGTGCTAGTGTGTGTTGTGTGCTGGGTGTGCGTGAGTGCGTCCTTCTGTGCATGCCGCCGCGTAGTGGTGAATTGTGCGCGAGTGCGTCCTTCGCGCGCAAGAAGTTTGTCCTCAATGCACCCTCAATTTACTAGCATGCGGGGTGCTACCCCGAGTGGTTTCAACTTTGTTTCCTTCAGCGCGTGTCAGATGGGCCTCTAGTTTACTTATTTTCACCCACTGCCACAAGGGCCAGCACACCAAGATACAAAACACGAGCTGACAATGCAACATGTGGATTGGTTGACCGGTCAACTAAACAATATACAAAGCTATACGCTGACATAGTGAGCATATAATCCGTCGGTATAGAGAGTTCGAGTGAGAGGGGATGCCCGTGAGAGATAGCAGAGAGAGAGAAAGAGCTACTCCCTCTATTCGATAATGTAGTTACAACATTTTTTTAAAGTCAAACTTTTGAAACTTTGACCAAGTTTATAAAGAAATTACTTATATCGGCAATACCAAAGATAAATGATAGTATGAAGTAAGTACATGTTGTGATGAATCTAATGATCGTTCCAGATGTAAATGTTTTTCTCCACATATACCTAGTCAAACTTTTTTGAGGTTTGACTTTTCAAAACATCCATATGCTTATGGACGTGACAGAGTCCCGAGAGAGAGAGAGAGAGAGAGAGAGAGAGAGAGAGAGAGAGAGAGAGAGAGAGAGAGAGAGAGAGAGAGAGAGAGAGAGAGAGAGTGAAAATAGTGTGTGTGCGTGTGTCAAAGAGACATGGACAACACACGATAAAAGTGGAGAAAAAGCGTGTGTGTCTTATGCAAACATATCACACATGCATCTTCGACAACGGAGGCAAGGTGAGGAGATAGTGTGTGGTTGTTTGGAACCGAGAGAGGAAGACCCCTAGCACGTGGCCAAGAGGGGTCTGACAAACAAGGGAGAGAGGTCGAGAGAGACATACGGAGAAAATGCAGACATGGGGAGGAGAGAGTGTGTGTTTGTCATAGAGAGATCCCCTGGAGATTGTGATGGGACTACATGGGTGGGAGAACGAGTGACAAGGTGTGTGCGCGATAGAAGATGCCCCGAGAGATATCGAGATAGACGTATGGATGGAAGGAGACAATACGTGTGTTCCTGATGGCTAGTAAGAGATAATCATGCTTAGGAGGGGGGTGGGGGGAGTGCTTGCGCCTATGGCCCTGTTTGCATACTCTAACTCAGTTAGAGGTTAGAGTTAGATTCTAACCCTGAACTAACTCTAAGTAAAGAGGTGTTTGGATGGCAGGGTTAGATGGAGCGCGGATACGGCGAGGCACCTTCATGGACGGTGCGAGAGGGAGGGAGGGAGAGGACGAGAAGCTTCGAGGAAGTGGGGAGGGATCTGCTGCGGGGAGAGCGAGAGAAAAAAGTGTTTATTAGTGGTCCCAAGAAGAACTAACCCAAATAAGCACCTCTTGGATGGGTTAGTTTTTTGGATGGGTTAGATGCATCTAACCTAAACTAACCCTCCTGTTTGGATCCTTTTGGGTTAGTTGACTCCAAACTAACCCAAACTAACTCTAACCCATGGATCCAAACAGAGCCTATGATGGAGTGACGGATTATGGTACTTAGGGGGGTGCGTGTCACATGGAGAGAGAACAAGGGCGGAGAGTGTTGGATGGGTCTATATGTATAGCGCGAGCGAGACATGTGTATGTGTGAACCAGGGAGATATAAGGCCCGTTTGGCTTGCATCGTGAGCATCTTTTGCGTGGCCTGGGGTTGTGGCTGGATTTCATGCACGCTTGTTTGGTTGCTACCCTGTGAAAAAGAAAGCCCTCCTGGGCTGGGTTCCCTTGCACTTTAATTAGCCTGGTTGAACTCTAGACACTGCAAGTAGCCTGGCCCAAGCGACCGATTTCGAACGCCTGGCCGTGCCTAGTCGTGCGGCCATGAGGCTAACAGCAACATGGATGGATATTAGCATTAAAAATTGATGCATGGATTGATTGATGGGACGTTGATGCTTTGCCTGGCCCAGGCATGAACCAAACGCTTCAGCACCACACAAGCCTGGCCAGGCAGAAATATTTTACATCTCACGTCCACACTAGGCAGTACCGACCATCAAGGCATCAGGGTCAGGTCACGAACCAAACTGACCAATAAAGTTTGAGAGAGATTGAGGAGCCCCGATAAGGCTGAGTGGTGCATTAGATAGCTGAGAGGGGGAAAGAGATATTCCATCCACTCGATAATGCAGTGCATGTAAATTTTTTAGAAGTCAAACTTTGGAAACTTTGATCAGGTTTACGCAAATGTTATTTATATCTACAATACCAAAGATACATCATACAAAACTACATCTCATGGTGAATCTAATGGTATATGTTTGCCGTACTAGATGTAATTCTTTTTCTCCATGTACATGGTCAAACTTTGTGATGTTTGACTTTTCAATAAATCTATGTGCTATGGACGGAGGTGAGTGCCTCAGTCGAGACAGATCAAGTGCGTATGAAGGAGAATAAGTGTGCAAGAGTACGTGTGTGAAAGAGAAAGTGACAACAAACGATAAATTATAGAGAGAGTGTGTTTTTCCGTTTCTTATGCGAACATATCACGCATGCATCTCCGAGATGGAAAAGCGAGGCGAGGAGATACACGAAGATGTCTAGTGTGTGATTGTTTGCAACGGAGAGAGACACCCATGTAGCACATGTCCAATAGAGGTCTGGCCAACAAGGAAAAAAGGCCGAGAGGGACACATGGATGGCATGGACGCATGGGGAGGGAGAGAGGGTGTGTTTATGATAGAGAGATCCCCTCGATATCGTGAGGGGACTATATGGGTGGGAGATCGAGGGAGTGCGTGCAGGATAGAAAGATGCCCCGAGAGAAATCGAGATAGACCATGCACATGTTTGTGATGGAGACTAAGATTAGCTAGTCATATATATATATAGGGGGGACTGCGTGTGCCTACAATTGAGTGAGAGACCATCATACTCGGCTAGCTGGGCATGAGATTGTGTGCGTGTGTGCGTGTGAGATGGAGAGAGAACGATGGAGAGAGATAGAGTTTTAGATGGGCCTATCAAGTGCGAGTGAGATATGCATGTGTATGTATGACCCAGGTGGATGGAGAGTTTGAGAGAGGGGGGGAAGAGCTCCGAGACAACATAGTGGTGCGTGAGAGAGTTACGGGCAAAGAGCCAAGGAATTTGTGTGCGTACGATGAGTGCACCCAAGATATCTAGCTTGGACTAGCTAGAGTATCATACATAGTGTGCGAGAGAGACATATAGATGGTGTATATATGAATGCGGACTAGAAAGACCCCCCCCCCCACACACACATAGAGAGAGAGAGATAAAGGGAGAGGGACCAACAAGGTTTTTGTGTCGGATGTGTCGGGGGTTGGGTGCGACATATGCCAAAGGATGGCTTATCATGGTGGGAGCGAGTAGAACGTCACCGGTGCCTGGAAGCGGGATGAGGCGAAGACATGCACGCCGGCGGAACTTACCCAGCTTCAGGGCTCTCCTAGGAGATAACACCCCTACTGCTGCTCTGCGGGGTCTCCGCATGATCACTAAGGCAAAGTGGCTACAATGGTGCTCCTAGAGCTGTATCGGGAGGCAGGAGAGGGCAAGGTTAGTTCTCTCCTCCCTATGCTATCTGGCCTATCTCTATCAAGGTCCGAACCCTTTGCATGGGTGCCCCGGGGGGTTTATATAGGCCTACCCCCTGGGGGTACAATGGTAATCCGACTGAGCGCGGGTCCCAGCCGTCTGTCTCTCAGGCCGCCGTCCTTCCCGCCGGCTTCTGGGGCCCGCCGACTGGCAGGTCCCGCGAACAGGCTTGATACTGTAGCGGCACTCCTGATGACGCAGGCTTGGTCATTGGGTCGTGGCAACAATGCCGCCATCTATCGGGCGATCACTGTCGCCATTCCCCATCATATCTGGTTAATGGCTCGTGGGGCCCTGGGGAGGAGTCGGCAGACTCCAAGGAGGTCGACTCCCACAGGTCCGTCTTTGGGGCGCTCAGGCCGCCTTCGGTCCACCCACTGACAGGCCGCCCCGCCGTCTTCGGGTCGTACAGGCCGGCGTCATGGGCACAGTGCGTTGTGCAATGTGGCTGAGGTCAGGGCAGGCATGGCAAGAGTGCCGCGCCTCGCCGGAGATCTTCCAGAAATACGACTCACTGTAGCCATGCCGGTCCTTTGTAAGCAGGGGGAACGGCCACGTCGTGACCGTACCCCGCATCGTACTTTGAGATGAAGGAGGAGTCATGGGTCGACTCTCCGTAGTCGGCCTTTCTGGAGGTCGCCAGCTTGGAGTCGGCTTATCTAGGAGTCGCCGTCTGGGACTCGGCTTGTCTTGGAGTCGTCCCTGGGACTCGGGATACTTTGGAGTCGCTCCTGGGGCTCGGTCTGAGGGGCGCGGCTTGCCCCGATGTCTTGAAAGGTCCTGGGACTCGGGTTAGCCTACCCGTGGCCCATTACTCCGACAGTAGTCCCCGAAGCTGGTGAAGCCCCGCGGACGCTTTATTGTGGGGTTTCAACAGTTTCATCCTTCCAAGAGCGGACTCTGGGACTCGGCCGCTGTCTTCCCTTGGGCCGACTGTCGAGAGTCGGATTTTTTAGCGAAGAGCCGCAGCTCGAAAGTCGTGGCGGGAAACCAGGCGGCATGCCTGATACGCTTCCCCGCAGCCATCGGGGCGGTCCTATCGCGTGGCGCCACGTGGAGAGGACAGTCTGCCTGCCCACGCGCGCGACGGGACGGGCCGTCAGGCGGGGCCCGCCACTACCGTGCCTCGGCGTATGAACGGATCCGTTGCGGCCATGGACGGTTGGTTTTCCCACGTTGTTACT